>NW_007246938.1:133727-139621 GCF_000164805.1 Carlito syrichta
TCTTGCCTGCCCAGGCGGGTCTCGAACCTGCGGGCTTGGGCAATCCACTCACCTCAGCCTCCCAAAGGCGTGGTATTACAGGCTGAGCCACCAAGCCCGGCTAGGGTATTTTATCTGTAGGTGTGCCATGTCAATCTGACCCTCAGTGGTTAATTTTGATCACCTGATTCTGGAATTGTCTGGTTTCTCCACTGACTTGTTATGTTTTTCCTTTGCAATTAAGAAGCCATCTGTGGAAAGTCACATTAGGATTGAGTAAATATCCTGTCCCTCATCAAACTTCATCCCCCTAGGTTAGCAACTACTGTTATTTCTTGCCTAAACTATTTTTTACTGTGATGGTTGCAAAACAGTGATCTCTCAACTTCATCTCTCCCTCCTCACTTATCAATCTGTATTTCACTATAAAGAAAAGTCTTCCCTTGCTCACCCCTATCTATTTATTTAGTTACTTATTATCAGCCTGAAATGATGGATTTCTACTTCATTCAGTGAGTTACAATTATTTGCTGTCCTGATTTATTTTTAGCTAAAAAATTATTACCGACTGGCCAGTGGGCTCTTCTTTAAACCAGCTCCTCCTGTCTTTTTGGCAGGTCCCTATCTTTTTTTTTTCTTTTTCTTTCTTTCTTTCATTTCTTTTTTTTTTTTTTTTCTTCACTTTCTTATTTTCTGGTACATCAAGATGTTCCTGTGTTCCTGGCTCATCCTGGGCTTTCCCTGTCCCAGTCCTGGATTCAGTCATTTCTCCAAGGAGCCCTGATTCTTTTTAAAGATGAAATAACATTTAGAAGAAATGAGCACTGGATGTGCCTCTTGCAATTTACATAAGGAACTCATTGACCCTCCCCCCATTGAATCGTGGGTATTCTATTAGGTTATCTGAGATTTTTAAAAAATTTCTGTTTCTCTCAAATTAAAATAGAAGTATTCTTTGCCATTTCTTCCAAATATATAAGCGATATATGCTCATTGTGAAAAATTCAGTAAATAAAACCTAAGAACGTATTAAAAATCACCTGTTGTTCTATCACCTAGGGCTAATCACCACTAATATAGTAATGGTAGTTGTCATGAGGTAACCATAGTATTTCCCAGTATGAATGCACCAAAAATATATTTCACCAGATTACAATGATTGGATATTCCCAATTTGTGTGTATGTATATAAATATACATATATACATATTTCTTCAGAGTGAAGTCACACAAATGAAATTTCTGGGTTAAAACTATATGTGTATTTATTACCAAAATGTGTAAAAAATTTTAAACTAACGATACCAGTTGTTGGCAAGAACATGCAGCATCCAGAACTCTCTACATCACTGGTAGAATTGTAAGGTTGCAATAACCCCTTTGGAAAACTGGCAGTATCAATTAAGGTTGAACAACATGAAGGCCATGCCTTTGGTGTCATGCTTAGAAAGGTCTTTCTCAGATGGGCGTGGTGGCTCACGCCTATAATTCCAGCACTTTAGGAAGCCAAGGGGAGAGGATTGCCTGAGTCCATGAGTTTGAGACCAGCCTGGGAAACTTGGCGAGACCTTGTCTTTACAATAAGTTAAAAAATTAGCTGGGCATGGTGGTGCATGCCTGTAGTTCCAGCTACCCTGAAGGCTGAGGCGGAAGGATCATCTGAGCCCAGAAGGTCATGGTTGTGGTGGCTGTGAGCAGTGTGTTACTGCACTCTAGCCTGGGTGACAGAGTGAGATTCCAACTCAAAAAAAAAAAAAAGAGAGAGAGAGAATAGTCTTTCTCTTCCCATGATTATAAAAATATTCACCTACATTTTTTTCTAGTTTTTTAATGGTTTTATTTCTTACATATAATCTTTAGTCTGCATGGGATTTGACTAAATTCTATTCTATCCTATGAGATAGGAATCTCCATTTTATTTTATTTTTTTCAAATGGTTAACCAGTTGCTTCAACTGCATTTATTGAACAATTAATCACTTCTGACTGGAAATCAACCCACTAACTGGAAAGGCAAGGTAATAATATTCTTATATCTACTTGGATTCATTTTAAAAGTTTTATTCTGGCTGGGCATGGAGGTTCTTGCCTATAATCCAAGCACTTTGGGAAGCTGAGGAGGAGAAACTGCTTGAGCCCAGAAGTTCAAGACCAGTGTAGGTAACATAGCCTGGTCTCTAAAATAAATAAATAAATCAAATCTTTATTCTTTTTCATTTATCTGTCTCTTCTGTTTGCATAATTGTTTTAATAATTATATCTAGATTATATATCTTACCTGCAGAGGAAATCTTCCTCTTTTCTTTCTCCAAAATTTCCTTAATTTTTTTTTTTTATAATCAGAGTCTCACTCTGTTGCCCAGGCTGGAGTGCAGTGGCACACTCACAGCCACTGCAGCCTTGACCTGTTGGGCTCAGGAGATCCTTCCACCTCAGCCTTCCAAGTAGCTGGAAACACAGGCATGCGCCACTGCGCCCAGCTAATTTTTTTCATTTATTGTAGAGACAAGGTCTTGCCAAGTTGCTCAGGCTGGTCTTGAATCCCTGGATTCAGGTAATCCTCTGGCCTTGGCCTCCCAAAGTGCTGGGATACAGGCATAAGCTGCTGCACCCAGTCCCAAAACATCCTTAATATTGTCACATATTTCTTTTCTAGTTGAACTCTAGAGTCATTTTGTAGAGGTCATGTGTAGTTTGGGATTTAGATTGAAATTGAGTTGAATTTTAAGACAAATTTGAGAAAAACTAACACATGTTTTCCTCAAGATTGTCTTAACTAGCATGTCTCTCTCTCTCCTTATTTAAGTCTTCTTTGATGCCTGGTAGAATTTATTCTGACACTTATTTGACTGCATAGTTCTTTTTTTCTTTTCTTTTCTTTTTTTTTTTTTTTTTTTTGAGTCGGAGTCTCACTCTGTCACCCAGGCTGGAGTGCAGTGGTTGCTCCAGGCCATCACAGCTTCGACCTGCTGGGCTCCGGTGATCCTTGTCCCTCAGCCTTCCAAGTAGCTGGAACTACAGGCGTGCACTACCACACCCGGCTAATTTTAAATTTATTGTAGAGATGAGGTCTCGCCAAGTTGCCCAGGCGGGTCTCGAACCCGCGGGCTCAGGCAATTCACTCACCTCAGCCTCCCAAAGCGCGGGATTACAGGCTGAGCCACCGTGCCTGGCGACTGCATAGTTCTGAAAGGTAGAGTCCACATTTCCCTGCAAATCTCCACCAGAACAGAGTGCTTAGACACAGCAGATGCATTAAATGCGAGTTCACTGGATGAATGAAGGCCTGCTTTGCATTCTTAAACTGCCCATTGTTAAGACCCACCCATGGCTCTGTCTCCAATGTATTGCATTTTAAGATCTATGGGGATGTAGAATATCAAGATTAAGGTAAATGTTTTCCTTGATTTAAGTCTGTAAGATAATTCTGCTACCAGAAGTAAAAATGAAAGAACTGGTACCCTAAGTAAAATTTGAATTAATTTTCATTTGCACACAACCACGATTTTTGCCCTCCAAGGAGCAGCTACATTTATGACTAACACTTTATCTTTTGTGAATATCAATTTTAGTTCCAGGGAAATCATTCCAGTAAATAAGGTCAACTACTGGGTGGAAACGTGTGTTTAGAAATGCTGATGACATCCACTGATCCAGCCTTGCACCAAATCCACACGTGATGTAAACAGAACTAGTGAAGGAATGCTAACTTTACTTTTTCCAACCTCTTTTTTTTGTTTTTTTGAGTTGGAGTCTCACTCTGTCGCCCAGACTGGAGTCCGGTGGCCTCTCCTGGCCACCGCAGCCTCGACTTGCTAGGCTCCGGTCATCCTTCCACCTCAGCCTTCCAAGTAGCTGGAACTACAGGCGTGCGGTACCATGCCCGGCTAATTTTTTATTTATTGTAGAGATGAGGTCTCACCAAGTTGCCCAGATGGGTCTTGAACCCGCGGTCTCAGGCAATCCACTCACCTCGACCTCCCAAAGCGCTGGGATTACAGGCTGAGTCACCGAACCCGGCCCCAACTTCTTAGATAACACAAATTTCATGGTATAATGTATGGTTTCTCAAATCACATTTCAACTTGTATGACTAAGTGAAGCCCACCAGTTTATTAAATACAATACACACTTAGGTGTGCAGAACATAACCTTGTCTGTCTACAGTTGGACTTAATTTCTTTTTAGATTAAAAATATAGTTTATTTAAAAGTAAATTAGAGAAAGAGAAGAGAGAGACAAGATTCACCTCCCCAAGGTGAGGGAGGGGGCCAAAGCCAGGAAGCATGTGACAGCAATGGCCACACCGGAGTCTAGCAAGGCAATGGCCTGGACTTAATTTCTACCTAAAGAGAAGGACCTATGGTTTCCTGCAGGAAGCTCTAATTGGTGGGTTAATAGCAAGCAAGTAGAAGTTGCTTCCTGGCTTTAGCCCCCTCCCCACCTTGGGGAGGTGAAACTTCTCTCACTCTTCTCTTTCTCTCTCTAATTTACTTTTAAATAAATACCTAAAGCCTTCATTGTGCCTTTGTCCGAAAACTTAATCTTAATCAATTTGGGTGGAGCTGTCCATTTAGGAAGTTTTCAGGTGATCTGGGGTTTTCCCACTTCTTTTCAGAATTGTATCTAGACTTCAGGGGGAGATCATCTTAAACATCCTAAGATGTGGCCATGGGAGAGGTGTATAGTGAATTCCTATAATTGTATGTTGCCTTGGCACCCATTGTGAACATAAATTGGACTTTCTCATACCAGAAACAAGGCTTAGTCATTCTTAACACAGTTTCCAGTTCTCTGCCTCCTCCCAGTTCCTCAATGTGGTTAATTCAGAGATTTGCCTCATACAGCCACTTCCTGGTGACCACTCTCCTGTGGGACAGCTAGATTCAACCTACTTGATTCGCCCCATTAATCCCTACACTATGCATGTACTTTGCAAATGTGCTATAGTAACTACCTTTCTGTTAACCCACCAATTAGAACTCCCTGCAGGAAACCCACCCAGGTAACACTCTGGACCCCAAGGTCCATAGGTCCTTCTCTGTATTGCTACCCACTTGCTGGTTGAGTATGTGTGTCCCAGATGACTCTCCCTCCCCATTAGCCTTGTGAGCAAGGCCTGCTGCCCTCTTCTCTCTGGGATCTGTAAGTAATAAACCTGTTGTTGCTATTATTATTTTGGAAACAGGGTCTCTATCACCTAGGCTGAAGTGCAGTGGTGCAATCATAGCTCACTGCAACCTTGAATTCCTGGACTTAAGTGATCCTCCTACTTCAGCCTCCCAAGTGGCTGGGACTACAGGCACATACCACCCAGCTCAATTATTATTATTATTATTATTATTATTTGAGTTGGAGTCTCACTCTGTCGCCCAGACTGGAGTGCAGTGGCCGCTCCCGGCCACTACAGCCTCGACCTACTGGGCTCCATGATCCTTCTACCTCAGCCTTCCAAGTAGCCAGAATTACAGGCGCGCGCTACCATGTCCGGCTAATTTTTTGATTTTATTGTAGAGATGAGGTCTTGCCTGCCCAGGAGGGTCTCGAACCCGCGGGCTTGGGCAATCCACTCACATCAGCCTCCCAAAGGCGCGGGATTACAGGCTGAGCCACCAAGCCTGGCTCAATTATTATTATTAATTTTTTAGTTGGATTCTCATTCTGTTACCCATGCTAGAGTGCAGTCACCACAGCCTTGACCTGCTGAGCTCAGGTGATCCTTCCACCTCAGCTTTCCAAGCAGCTGAAACCACAGATGTGCACCACCACTCTCGGCTTATTTTTTTATTTATTGTAGAGACAAGGCCTCGCCAAGTTGCCCAGGCCGGTCTCGAACCCCTGGACTCAGACAATCCTCTCACCTCAGCCTCCCAAAGTGCTGGGATTATAGACTTGAGCCACCACTACCAGCTCTTT
>NW_007246938.1:139641-152339 GCF_000164805.1 Carlito syrichta
TTTTTGTAGAGACAGGGTCTTGCTATATTGTCCAGGCTAGTCTCGAACTCCTGGCCTCAAGCAATCCTTCTGCTTCAGTCTCCCAAAGTGCTGGGATTACAGATGTGAGCCACTGAGCCCAGCCCTTGCTATTTCTTGTGTTTTGTTGAGTTGCTTCCTTTGTGTCTCACCTGACTGACACACCTGAACTTAACTTCTTTCATGGTCAGGGTTCTCCTAAGGAGTCACTCTCATGGCAGGAATAAACCAGATCAGATGAAAGTCACAAGGGCATCTGCCAGTATAAACAAGTTTCCTGTGAGAGTGGGGACACCTGGTCACTGGTTGGACACAGGCATTAGGTCAACCGCTAGTGTAAAGGGGGATCCCCTAAAAGTCACACCGTAAACATCCATGACCAGATCCCCTGGACATCCACCAGGACAGGGCTAGACATTATAGACACTCTCCCAAGAAAGACCTCAAGACCAAATTGGAGAAGCATACAACAAAGCCTGTCTCTTGGCCATTGCCGCTGTTGCTTCCTCTCTGCGAGAGACTTTTCAGATTCCTTGACCCTCTTTTTTAGTTCCTCTGGACCACCCTTGAGGGAATGGAAAATATCCTGCTCTCCTTCCCTGTCACTCCAGACGACTTTGGGCCTCCCTTCCCATATGACCCTCCCACCATCTACCCTACCACCCCTTTCCGTGGTGCTTGGGGAAGTCTGTGAACAGTGTTCTTCCCAAGACTGCAGACGGGCAGTGAGACATATGTCCCCTCTACTCTCAGATCCCCCAAATCAACTTTGTGGGTCGCAGGGCAGAGGGTCCTGACATTCCTCTGCACACGTTCACGGAACTCAAGGGGCCATCACAGGGAATAGGGTGCTGTACCACCCCTGCCCTTCTTCTCCCCAGACTCTTCTTCCCAGAGAATCTTTAGTCAAGAGAGGTGAGGGGAAGGGACACTGAGTCATTCGAGCCCTGCTCTTGATACTTGCCGTGGCCTTTAGGATGGTGTAGGAATAAAAAGCACTGCATCAGAAAGAAAACATATCCGTTAACTGAAGTAACGGCACCGTATTTTCTCCAGTCGTGCGAATCAGACTAAGCACAGCTTATATCCTGCATAAATGATTGGTCTTAGTGTGCCTACCATCTGGAGGGGAAATGTTGGCTACAGTAACTTTCCATGAGGTGCAATGTTTCTGGGGGTAGATACTGCAAACTCAGTTTGCTCAGTGACCTCTCCAACCTCCTCATGGTATGTGAACACTCATGCAGCACCAACTGTATGCTACGTACTAGTCTAATTGCTTTATACTTATTAATTCATTTCCTCCTCATAAAATCCCTATGGGATAGAAGTCACTTTCAGCCCCACTCTCCACAGGGACAAACTGAGGTAAAGCGAGATTAATTAACTTGCCAAAGTTACAAAATTAGGAAGTCAGGAAGCCAGGATTGAAACCTATGCAGTCTGGGTTCAGAGTTGCTGCTACTGATCACTACACTATGCTACTATGGTTCAAAAATGTCTGTGTTAGCTGAAAATATAGGAATTTTTCCTTCAAACATTTAGTGATTTAGGCTTGTACATATTTTATTTAACAATTCTGTCAACAAAATAACTGGATTTTTCTTTTTTAGAGTAGGAGTCTTACTCTGTTGCCCAGGTTAGAGTGCAGTGGCATGCTCATGGTCACAGCAGCCTTGATCTGTTAGGGTCAGGTGATCCTTCGGCCTCAGCCTTCTAAGTAGCTGGAACTGCAGGCATGCACCACCATGCCCAGCTAATTTTTGATTTATTGTAGAGACAAGATCTCGCCATGTTTCCCAGGCTGATCTGGAACCCCTGGACTCAGGCAATCCTCTCGCTTCTGTCTTCCAAAGTGCTGGGATTATAGGTGTGACACTGTGCCCAGCCGGATTTTTCAGTGAACATCCATTTCCTTAACAAGAGCTATGTTTTGGCAGGGCTCAGTGGCTCAGCCTGTAATCCCAGCACTTTGGGAAATCAAAGCGAGTGGACTGCCTGAGACTTCAGGTTCGAGACCAGCCCGGGCAACTTGGAGAGACCTCGTCTCTACAATAAATAAAAAAAAATAGCTGGGCGTGGTAACCTGAGCCCGTAGTTCCAGCTACTTGGAAGGCTGAGGCAGAAGGCTCGCTGGAGCCCAGCAGATTGACGCTGCGGTGACCGTGAGTATGCTACTGCACTCCAACTCAAAAAAAAAAAAAAAAGCCAGGCTCAGTGGCTCAGCCTGTAATCCCGCGCCTTTGGGAGGCTGAGGTGAGTGGATTGCCTGAGCCCGCGGGTTCGAGACCCGCCTGAGCAGCGAGACCTTATCTCTACAATAAATCAAAAAATCAACCGGACGTGGTAGCGCGTGCCTGTAATTCCGGCTACTTGGAAGGCTGAGGCGGAAGGATCGCCGGAGCCCAGCAGGTCTAGGCTGCGGTGGCCGGGAGCGGCCACTGCACACCAGTCTGGGTGACAGAGTGAGACTCCAACTCAAAAAAAAAAAGAGCTGTGTTTCTATAAGCATCATGCAAAAAATACAAATACATAGTATTTTAAATTAGGAAATCTGTGGTGATCTGATAATGACTGTGGCAAAATTACCACCGGATTTGTAGTTACACCTCTGTTAAAAGATCCGTCAGCTCCTGCAAGATCTTTCCACTTTGAATTTCTTTTTCAATGTGTCTCCAGCTCAGCAGTAAGTAGGCTCATTTCCTGAAAGTTATGATGCATTCTCAACATGAGGAAGCTTCTGACTGTTTTAGTCAACTGTTGCTTCATAACAAATTACCCCCAAATTTAGTAGTTTGAAACAATCAAGCTATTTCTATTTTCTTACAGTGTCTGTGGGTCAGGATCTGGGCAGGGCTGAGCTGGATTCTCTGGCTCAGGGTCTCTTACGAGACAGCAATCCAGGTTTGGGGTGGGGCTTGTAAACAAGGTTTCTGGGAGGCTATCATCATTTCTGGGATTGGAGAAGGATCCACTTCAGAGCTGACTCAGGGGGTGTTGGCAGGCCTCAGGCCTTCAACAACTAGACCCAGTTGTTAGCCAGAGATATCCGTTTATTGTCACATGGACCTCTCCTTTCAGCTGCTCACAAAATGGCAACTTGTTTCCCCAAACCAAGGGCTCCAAAATAAGGTGAGAGAGAGCGAGCGATATCACAGTCTTCTATAATCTGAACACTTTCGCTCTGTCCTATTTGTTAGAAGCAAGTGACTAGGTCCAGCCATACTCAAGGAAAGAAGATGGAGATTACACATGGCCATGACCATTGGGAGCCATTTTAGAGATTGCCTGCCCTACTGAGCAATTTTCTTCTTCCTGTTCATTCCTGGATGATGTGCTCTGGTATCAGAACAATCTGTGAAATTTGGCAGCATGTGGCTCCCCTCCCTCAGAACATGCCTCTCCAGCAGATTCTTGAAAGCTCTTTGCCCTGCCTGTGCTCTGCTGAACATCAGTGAGTTCGAGTTAATTATGAGGGAAAAAAGACTGACAGTTTTCCAATGAGCACCCAGGTCCAGAAAATGCAGCTGAATAAAGGAGCAATGCCACAGGACTGCTAGGTTTGTTCTGGGCTGGGCATGGTGGCTCACGCTTATAATCCCGGCACTTTGGGAGGCCAAGGCAGGAGGATGACTTGAGTTCAGGAGTTCAAGAACAGCCTGAGCAACATGGTGAGACCTTGTCTCTACAAAAAACTCAAAAAATTAGCCAGGCATGGTGGCATGTGCCTGTAGTCCAGGTACTCTGAAAGCTGAGGCCTGAACCCGGTAGGTTGAGGCTGCAGTGAGCCATGACTGTGTCACTGCATTCCAGCCTGGGCGACAGAGTGAGATCCTGACTCCAAAAAAAAAAAAGACTTTGTTCTGAATAGTCTCGGGAGCATAAACGTCAATGTGAAGAGGGTTTGTGAATGATGGGTGGTTTGGGCAGAAGGGAAGGAATGCATTTGACAAGAAAACTCCTGAAGAGGGAATTCGGCTAACTGCCTTGGGGCTTGCAAGTCGTCTCACCCCTCTGGGCTTGAGTCTTTAAAATTACAGGGTTAAAGTAGATACACTCTATACTGTATAGGTTAATGACTAGTAGAAAGAATTTATGAGACCACTAATAAAGAATGGATTCAGGAGCCGGGCTCCGTGGTTCAGCCTGTAATCCCACACTTTGGGAGGCCGAGGTGAGTGGATTGCCTGAGCCCGTGGGTTCGAGACCCGCCCGGGCAACTTGGCGAGACCTCAACTCTACAATAAATCAAAAAATTACCCAGGTGTGGTAGCGCACGCCTGTAGTTCCAGCTACTTGGAAGGCTGAGGTGGAAGGATCGCCGGAGCCCAGCAGGTGGAGGCTGCGGTGGCCGGGAGTGGCCACTGCACTCCAGTCTGGGTGACAGAGTGAGACTCCAACTCAAAAAAAAAAAATAGATTCAGGTGGTCAGACGCAGTGGCTCATACCTGTTAACCCAGCACTTCGAGAGGCCAGAGTGAGAGGATTGCCTGAGCCCATGAGCTCGAGACCAACCTGGGCAACATGGCAAGACCTCATCTCTATAATAAATCAAAAGACTACCAAGCATGGTGGTATGCACCTGTGATTCCAGCTACTTGGAGGGCTGAGGGGGAAGGATCGCCTGAGCCCAGCAGGTGAAGGCTGTGGTGACTGTGAGCATGCCACTGCACTCCAGCCTGGGCGACAGAGTGAGACGCCAACAACTCAAAAAAAAAAATGTGTTTAGTTGTTTGAAAGAGAGAGGGAGAAACCAGCACCAATTTACAATGCTACTGTAAACAATTTATGAGACCTAAAAAATAACCTATAACTTTTTTCTAAGTTTAATGACGTTTCATGTTGTTGTGAAGACTATTGTTTTATAAGTACAGAGCTCCTTTCCTTCTGGAAACAACTGTGTACTATTCTTCTCTTCAATCTACCCTCTCCCCATTATACACACACAAATACACACATGCACACACACCACCCATATGATTACCATGGCAGCCACCATTCAGTGTGCCATGATTCTGCCTGTCTGCAGGCAACTAGGTCTGGGTTGTGCACATATCCCAACTGAGTCAAACCTTACCCTGAAGATTTGGATCTGGAAACAGATGGAGGCTAGTCTTTCTTAGAGTGTCAGGACTAAAAACTGTGATATCAGGGGCTTTTGGGGGCCACGTTTTCTCTCATCTGGTCTAGAGAAGACTGGTCCAGAGAGAAAGTGAGGAGGAAATGAAGCAGACAAACTGAAAGAAGCCACTGAGATAGAGAAAGAGCACAGGCAGCATTTGCATTTCTGGTTCCAGTAATTGCCGAGTCCTCACTGTTTTCTTGGCATTGAGTTTCTGAACTTAGAGCAGGATTGTTATGAAAACTCCCCCCTCTGGTTAAAGCATAATTGATTTGGGTTTCAGTCTTCTGCAACCAGAGGGGGAAAGAAAACTAATTCACAAGTTAATTGTTTAAAAAAAAAAGTCCAACTAAAAATACACACAGGACTGTGCATGGTGGCTCACACCTGTAATCCCAACACTTTGGGAGAATCACTTGCAGCCAGGAGTTCAAGACCAGCCTGGGCAACATAGTGAGACCCCCCCTTCATTTCTTTAAAAATATATACATAAGTTTAATATATTATACATATTATATATGTGCATATATTATATATATTATATATATATTATATATATATATTATATATATATATAATATACGCACATATATATATATATCCCTGAAAATATGTATCAATAAAAGTAAAAATATGTCAGGCATGGTAGCTCAGGCCTGTAACTCCAGCACTTTGGGAGGCAGAGGTAAGAGGATGCCTGAGTCCAGGGGTTTTGAGACCAGCCTGGGCAACCTGGTGAGAACTTGTCTATACAATAAATCAAAAAATCAGCCTGGTGTGGTGATGGCATATGCCCGTGGTTCCAGTTACTTAGAAGGCTAAGGCAGAAGAATTGCCTGAGCTCAGCAAGTTAAGGCTCCAGTGGCCGTGAGCGTGCTACTGCACTCCAGTTGGGCAACAGTGTGAGTTCCTACTCTAAATAAATAAGAAATAAGAAAACAAAACTGACCAATAATTCTACCACTTTGATTTCTCATTTTGCAATATTTTCTCTGCTACATTTTTATACATTTATAAAAATTAAATTAGAGTCTGGGTGCAGTGGCTCATACCTGTAATCCCAGCTACTCAAGAAGCTGAGGCTGAAGGATTGCCTGAACCCAAAAGTTTGAGGCTGCAGTGAGCCGTGATGGTGCCACTGCACTCCAGCGTGGGTGACTGAATAAGACTCCAACTCAAAAAAAATTTCACATTTCTTTTCTGAAGTCTATCTTGAGGGCAACTAGAGAGCCCTAAGGAGTCTTATGTAAGTAAGTGGTGGGATCTGACTGGCATTTTAGAAAGATTCTGGCTGCAGAGCGGGAATGAGATGGAAGGGAAACAACCGAAAAGTTGTGATCAGAGAGGTTGGTAGAGGAGTCCGGGGACTGCCTGTGCTGGCTGGGACAGGGTGGTCACAGCAGGATGGAGAAGGGGAAGACTGAGAGGACAACAGCTGTGTACTCGTTGAACGTTGGGTGTTCACCGGGGCTAGGGAAGGGAACCAAGACATCTAGGCCAGCTCCCAGATTTCTTTTTTTTTTTTTTGAGTCGGAGTCTCACTCTGTCGCCCAGACTGGAGTGCAGTGGCCGCTCCCGGCCACCGCAGTCTCGACCTGCTAGGCTCCGGCGATCCTTCCACCTCAGCCTTCCGAGTAGCCGGAATTACAGGCGCGTGCTACCACGCCTGGCTGATTATTTATTTATTTATTTATTTATTGTAGAGATGAGGTCTTGCTGCCCAGGGGGGTCTCGAACCCACGGGCTCAGGCAAATCCACTCACCTCAGCCTCCCAAAGGCACGGGATTACAGGCTGAGCACCGAGCCCGGCTTGGCTCCCAGATTTCTATCCTGGCAACTGAGTGAGTGAGTACACAGCTGTTGTCCTCTCAGTCTTCCCCTTCTCCATCCTGCTGTGACCACCCCTGTACCTTTTATAAGGTAGAGAATTCTGAGGGAGAAGCCAGTCTGGAGGGAATAAAATGAGTTTAAGGTTTTATTTTTTTTAATGATTATATACGTTGAATTTACAGTGTTTTGTAGACATTTTTCTTTTTCTTTTCTTTTCTTTTTTTGAGTCAGAGGTCTCACTCTGTCACCCAGGATGGCGTGCAGTGGCACAATCATGACTTACCTCAACCTCAACCTCCTGGGTTCAGGCAATCCTTCTGCCTCAGCCTCCCAAGTAACTGTGACTATAGGCATGCACCTCCACACTTGGCTAATTTTTTGTAGAAACAAGGTCTCGCTATGTTTCTCAGGGTGGTCTCAAATTCCTAGCCTCAAGCAATCCTCCCGCCTCAGTCTTTCAAAGTGCTGGGATTACAGGTATGAGCCATTGTGCCTGGCCTGACTCTCAGGTCTTGATGTGTGAGTTGAAGCCAAAGGTAAAGATGCGTAGGTCAGGCCGAGGTAAGAGGATTGCCTGAGCTCAAAAGTTTGAGACCAGTCTGGGCAACTTGGTGAGACCTCGTCTCTATAATAAATCAAGAAATTAGCCAGGCATGGTGGCATATACCTGTAGTTCCAGCTACTTGGAAGGCTGAAGTGGAAAGATCGTCTGAGCCCAGCAGGTTAAGGCTATGGTGGCCATGAGGGTGCCACTGCACTCCAGCCTGGGCGACAGAGTGAGACTCTGACTCAAACAAACAAACAGATGTGTAGGTCATGTGTGTACAGGCAGGAGGTAAGGCCTTGGGGACCGTTTGTGCACACAAGATCATGGAAGCCACATGAATGGACAACATCACCCAGGAAGGGAGTTTAGAGTGAGCAGAGACCTACAGAGAACAGAGGAAGGATCGTCTTCCAAGGAGGCTGAGAAGGAGCAGCCAGAGGGGTGGAAAGGAAACCAGGAAAGTGTAGTATCATGGAGACCAGGAGAAGCGAGTCATTCAAGAAGGAGGAAGTGGCCCACAGAGCCCGCCATGGAGGGAGTCAAGCCAGGTCTGACCCACATTGACTTAACCTGCCCAATGTCCATTTCCTCCTTCTTGGCTTATTACACTCAGTTCTAGTTGACAGACAAGCTGAGAAATGAAAAGTGTCCTTTGAGTTTGGTGACCTGGAGTCAACTGAGAAGTGAGCATGAAGTGGGACCGTGAAAACCTAAGCGAAGGCAACCCTCTAAGGGAATCTGGCTGGACCCAGTAGCACATGCCTGTGGTCCCAGCTACTTGGGAGACTGAGGCAGGAGGATTGCTTAAATCCAAGAGTTTGGGTCCAGCCTAGGCAACATAGTGAGACCCTCATCTCTAAAAATAAATGTTAAAAAATTAAATAAACAGGGCATGGTGGCTCATGCCTGTAATCCCAGTACATTGGGTGATGGAGACGATAGGATTAACTGAGTCCAGGGGTTCGAGACAAGCCTGGGCAACTTGGCAAGACCTTGTCTCTCTGATAAATCAAAAAATTAGCTGGCACAGTGGCACATGCCTGTGGTTCCAGCTACTTGGAAGGCCGTGGCGGAAGGATCACCTGAGTCCAGCAGGTCAAGGCTGAGGTGGCCACGGGCATGCCACCATACTCCAGCCTGGGTGACAGAGTGAGACTCCAATCAAAAGAAAAAAATAAAATAAAATAAGCAAAAGAATATTATTTTTTAGGAAAAAAAGAAGGATTTTGGCTGGAGGAAGATACAACCAGGAAAGCATTTTGTTTATTCTGAGATTAACTAGACCAGGACGCATGGCAAGGGCAAAGTCGGAAGAGACCAAAGGATCAAGAGACAGGAGATAATAGAGAGCAAAAGGCGGCCGGGCTCGTTGACTCAGCCTGTAATCCCAGCACTTTGGGAGGCCGAGGCGAGTGGGTTGCCTGAGCCCGCGGGTTCAAGACCCATCCAGGCAACTTGACGAGACCTCATCTCTACCATAAATCAAAAATTAGCCAGGCGTGGTAGCGCGCGCCTGTAGTTCCAGCTACATGGAAGGCTGAGGCGGAGGGATTGCGGGAGCCCAGCAGGTCGAGGCTGCGGTGGCCAGGAGCGGCCACTGCACTCCAGTCTGGGCGACAGAGTGTGACTCCAACTCAAAAAAAGAAAAAAGTGACCCCCACACTGTCCCCTTCTTGCCTCGTATGAGATGGCAAAAATAATGAGACGATTATGTGATTCAATCCCTAGAGTGAAGCTGACATTTTTATTAAATAAAATACAAATATAACTGCACAACGCTTTCAAAACCCAAACTACCTCTACCTTTCATCATCTGATTTCAAGAATCCCTTCCAACCCTTTGAAGCACAGCAACCTTCTCAAATGTGCAGCACTGGCCCCCAAATCCTTCAAGCTACAGAACGCTATTCAAGACAGAAATGTTTCGTGATTTTTTTTTTTAATGGCTGAAAAGCCAAGAAATTAAACAGCCTCTGTTTATAGTAGGTGGTAAGAAAAATGTAACATAACACAAACCATTTCCTGCCTTTTGCATAACCATTTTGATGTATAGTTCCCCTGTGTGAGCAGATTCAAAACTTGTCAGTTTTCCTCGTAATAACACAGCACGTGCCCAGGAATAAGGGCTCAGTGTGTTCTAGGCACAAGGAGAACTTATTCTGGACCGACTCGGGCAGAAAGCAGCCAAGTTGTCCAGACAAAGAGCAACTTAGACACATGAATTCCAGTGTGGTAGCCATGGCTGCTCAGTTCAGAGATCCAGTTCCGGGGCTGTGCCCCAAGGACCTGCATTTGGGGTACTCTCTGCTTAAGCCAGGCTGTTGAAGGTATTCGTGACTCTTTTAGAGAACAGCCTGGGCGGGGGGAAGCTGTCCTACAGCTGCAAGTTTCTTTTTGAGGCCTCTCTTTCTATTCTGGCAACTGGCCATTGAGGTTTATTTTAATTAGGGGCCTCATACGGGACACAGAGGTGATGTGTCCCAGCATGGTAACCCCACTGTCTAATTTTGACTCAGTAAATACATGTTGAGGGAGCTAATTCAGGAGAGACAGATTTAAACCATCAAGTCTCAGATTCATTATGTTATTATCAAAAGATCATCTTTGATATTTGTGGATAGAGCCATCACCAGAGACTAACAAATCAGTTTGAGTAAAACAGATGATATGAAGGGAAACTCTCCCTAGTCCTAACTGAGCACTGTGCAGGGAGACTGTGCTCCCGGGCCACCTTCTGCATCATCCCAGCTTCCTTAGTCTTCAGCCCGCCATTTTCCCACCATCTCTCCTGTTCAGGGGAAGATTTGGCCTCATTCTGTCCAGACCCAGGTCCTGAACCTGTGCCCTGGCTGCCAAACCCCTGTCATCTGCTCAGGAGCCTTTTGCTGTCTTATTTTTTTTGAGTTGGAGTCTCACTCTGTCACCCAGACTGGAGTGCAGTGGCCGCTCCCGGCCACCGCAGCCTCGACCTGCTGGGCTCCGGCGATCCTTCCGCCTCAACCTGGGATTATAGGCATGAGCCACCGTGCCTGGTTTCACTTAAAAATGTTACCCCCTTTGCGAGGCTGAGGCAGGAGGATTGCTTGAGTCCAGAACTTCAAGATCAGCCTGGGCAAGATAGTGAGACCTCATCTCTACAAAAAATTTTAAAAAGTAGCCAGGTGTGGTGATGTGTGTCTGTAGTTCCAAGCTACTCAGGAGGCTGAGGAAGAAGGACTGCCTGAGCCCAGGAGATTGAGACTGCGGTGAGCCAATATCATGCCACTACGTTCCAGCCTGGGCGGTACAGTGGAACCTCAATTTTAAAAAAAAGGAAAGAAAAATATTCTAAAGTTCTGGAAAAACAGGTCCTAAAACCAAAAGCCTTGAGGCAGGATGAAACTCTACCCTCTGGTAGAAATAGGAAGGGCATTTAGGAATGACCATCAGAGTTGCGTGTGATGACTCATGTCTGTATTCCCAGTACCTTAGGAGGCTGAGGCAGGAGGACTGCTTGAAGCCAGGAGTTCAAGACCAGCCTGAGCAACACAGTGAGACCCCCATCTCTACAAAAAACTTGAAAATTAGCTGTGCAACAGTGGTGTGCACCTGCAGTCCCAGCTACTTGGGAGACTGAGGCAGGAGGATTCACTTGAGCCCAGGGGTTTGAGGCGCAGGACTTTGGGGCTGCAGTGAGCTACGATTGCACTAGTACACTCCAGCAGCCTGGGTGACAGCATGAGATCCTGTTTCTTAAAAAAAATAAAATAGTAATAATAAATGGCCACCAGGCTTTGGGGATATAGAAATAATGCCCCCTTATAAAGAGGGTCCAGGCAGCCCCACAAGTAGAATTGGGAAGAAATCAGAGAATTCACGTCAAGGTAGGAGAAAGCTGAAAGTGCAAGTGATGGACAATCTCATGAGGAGGCTGTCCCAATGCCCTGCATGGTGCCCTCAGAGCAGCCATGTAAAAATGCATCAGGATTCCACCCAGATTCAGAGCAATTTCACAAGATAAGGCAGAGTGAGAAAAGCAAGGCGGAGGGATATGGGCAGAAACAACACCACTGCCTCTCCCCCAACTCATATATTTAATCTAAACCACACGAAATTGTCATTTTTGTAGCAAAAAGTAGTCACATGTTGGCAATTTCATGTTGGTTCAAGATAGTTAAATGTTGGCAATCTAATATTTATATCTATTTGTGATTATATGAGTGTGGAGAAAATTATGAAAAGATACTTGTGCAAAGTTAACATGTGGCAGAGAGGAGGTGAGAAAAGGGAGGCAAGAAACAAAGGAAGATAAAGTGTACACTAACAGAGAGAGAAAGAGAGGAGGAAAGAGAGAAAGAAAGAGAAAGAGTGAGAAAAGAAGAGACAGAAAGAAAAGGAAACTCACATATAATGTGGTTCTAACATTATGAGAAATTATGTTTATGCACATATTGCGTAAGTGCATTGTAAAAGAATGCACTTGAGCGTGGCCGGCTAACCTTTGTTAAAGGACCAGCCCTCCCCCTCCAGAGCTGGACTTGGATAGACAGGGCGGCCCCGGGTAATAACTTCCTGGAAGCCTCACAGACTGGAGAGGGCACATCCACTTCCAGGGCCCTGGATTCTCTTTTCACATGCTTCTCCCTGATTGGCCCTTCCCAACTTCCTCCCAATAGGTGCATTTTCTAGCCCACACCATGGTGCCTCTCTCTGATTGGTGGTATTGTCAACCAATCGGCAGGTTCAAGGGCTATATAAACCCCTGTCCGCAGAGGTATCACTGGTAAACCTTTTGGGACCCTGTTAGTGTGTGGACGGAGTGGAGGTGGAGAGGGAGGAGAGGTGCAGCACCACCGGACCGAGCCGGCAAACCGGAGGTGCGCACTGGGAACCCAGAGATCCTAGTAAATGCAAAGAATTGTGACACACAAAAGAGGTTAAGAAAGAAAAGTTTATTTAAAAGTAAATTAGAGCCGGGCTCGGTGGCTCAGCCTGTAATCCCGCGCCTTTGGGAGGCTGAGGTGAGTGGATTGCCTGAGCCCGCGGGTTCGAGACCCGCCTGGGCAGCGAGACTTCATCTCTACAATAAAATCAAAAAACCGGCCGGGCGTGGTAGCGCATGCCTGTAATTCCGGCTACTTGGAAGGCTAAGGCGGAAGGATCGCCGGAGCCCAGCGGGTCGAGGCTGCAGGGGCCGGGGG
>NW_007246938.1:152429-156339 GCF_000164805.1 Carlito syrichta
AAAAAAAAAAAAAAAAAGTAAATTAGAAAGAGAAAGGAGAGAGAAGATTCACCTCCCTCTACAATAAATCAAGGTGGGGGAGGGGACCAAAGCCAGGAAGCATGGCAACAGCCATAGCTCAAAGAGCACATGGCTACACCAGAGTCTAGCAAGGCAACGGCCAATGGTTGCTTGTGGTTGAGTCTTTAACCATTCCCCTTGATGGGGGAAAGATCATTAGGTGACTGGGTGGTGGTCTGCTTTCATGTCATCACAAAGGGGCAGACAAGCACAAGTACTGATGATGTCCAGTGATGGACAGCAGGCAGATGAGTGGGTTAGTCACATGCTTGCTGCATGGTGGCGTTTCTTTGTATCACCATAGGTTAACACTGGGGAGGGGGGATCCTGCAAGAGACTTGTTAGACAGTTGCAACTCACAAATTCCTTGACCAAAGGTGGGGTGGTTGTAATATTACTTTTATGACTTTGGCCTTGACAAGGAATCAAAAGTTTACTAGAGATTATTATGCTAAACCATGAATGGTTGGGCTGTCCTGGTCTTGCATTTGAAGGAGATTTGCCTAAGGGGGATGGGATAGGCTGCTGTTTGTTCTGCAGTAGAATGTCCGAATGCTTTCTAATGGTTACGCTAAGGCAAAAAGACTAAAGAATAAGTTAAGTTTCTTCTAGGTTTCTATAAGTACCTTTCAAGCCCCTCCTGCCACTGGAAGCTTTCCTATCTTCTAATAAAATTCCTAAGTACTCACAACAAGAAGCTTCTCTTCACATTTCTGTGCCTGTTCCTGGGGTCCTTTCCCAGAAAGAGCCCCGGGAAACTTTCACTTCCTGTGTGTTTTTCCCTCTTGCAGGGGACTCCAAGAAGGACCAGGAGATGTTTCCTTTTCTTGGTCCTCACCAGCCAGGTCAGCTAAATCCTCGTGTTCTAATAATGTTGAGGATTAGCTGTTTGCTTTGGTTCAGGGCCACCCCACTTGCGCCCAGGTTTGGAAATTGTAGCTGCCACAGGAAGAAAGAAAAGGGAGATTATGACTTGGAAATTGTGAAAACAGAAAATTATAAGTCCCACATTTTAAGATTCCGCCTTAGCTACTGAAGTCAGAGGCTATGAGCCTGGGCTAGAAGTTTCAGAAAGAAACCTGAAACAAATGAATACTGTTGACACATTTGTAAAAGACAAGCCCTAAACTAGTCATTATACTTTTAAAATAAGTAGGTAAACATTCAGGTTTCCTATTTATTTTTATTCAGATTTCACCAAAAAATCTAGGCCACATCTGATTTTATTCCATGTCATGTTGTCATAAGCAAACCTGTTTACTACAAAGGAGAAAGCTCTTTTCTGTAACACTCAAGTTTGTAAGTTCCAAGGAGAGCTCGACTTGTAACCTAGAGACCAAGAACGCGGGAATGAATAGAGCAGCGTTTCTCAGCTGCAGCACTATCAATGTTTGGGACCAGGTCCTTCTTTTTTTTTTGGAGTTGAAGTCTCACTCTGTCGCCCAGACTGGAGTGCAGTGGCTGCTCCCGGCCACCGCAGCCTCGACCTGCTGGGCTCCGGTGATCCTTCCGCCTCAGCCTTCTGAGTACCTGGAACTACAGGCGCACGCTACCATGCCCGGCTCATTTTGATTTTTTGTAGAGATGAGGTCTCACCAAGTTGCCCAGGCGGATCATGACCAGGTCCTTCTTTATGCTGGGGACTGTCCTGGGCCTTGTAGGAGGTTTCACATCATCCCTGGTTCCTACCCATTAGATGCCAGTAGCATCCCCACAACAAGCTATGACAACCAAAAACGCCTTCAGACGTTGCCAAATATTCCTAGGAGGGTCAGAGGGGAGGAAGAATAAAACCACTGGCCACTGAGAACCACTGGATTTGTGAAACTTCATGTGTTAAAATGTTTGTAGGCTGGACTTGGTGGCTCAGCCTGTAATCCCAGTGCTTTGGGAGGCTGAGGTGAGTGGATTGCCTGAGCCCGCAGGTTCAAGATCTGCCTGGGCAACTTGGTGAGACCTCATCTCTACAATAAATCAGAAATTAGCTGGGCGTGTAGTTCCAGCTACTTGGAAGGCTGAGGCGTGTAGTTCCAGCTACTTGGAAGGCTGAGGCAGAAGAATTGCCGGAGCCCAGCAGGTCGAGGTTGCAGTGGCCGGGAGCGTACTACTGCACTCCAGTCTGGGTGACAGAGTGAGACTCCAACTCAAAAAAAAAAAATGTTTGCTGAAGAAAACTAATTAAAGTTACAGGTTTGCCAGGTGTGGTGGTTTACACCTATAATCTCAGCACTTCGGGAGGCGAAGGCAAGAGGATTTTCTGAGCCAGGGGCTAGAGATCAGCCTGGGCAAATTGGCAAGACCTCATCTCTACAATAAATAAAAAAAACTAGCCAGGCATGGTGGTGTGTACCTGTGGTTCCAGATACTTGGAAGGCTGAGGTATAAGGATCACCTGAGCCCAGCAGGTCGAGGCTGTGGTGACTGTGAGTGTGCCACTGCACTCCAGCTTGGGTGACAGAGACTCCTACTCAAAAATAAATAAATAAATAAAATAAAATTACAGATTATGTTTGTCATAGTGATTGGTTTTACCTACCAAATTTCTAACAATGAACTTATTATCTATGACTTTACTGTTTTGTGATTTAACTGGCAGTTAAGACCTATGGGTTTAGTTTTTCTGCTCTAAGGCTGTTTCTGACATCAACAGAAAAAAATTCAGCACATTTAAAGATCTAATTGGTTCTTATTCCTGATTCATGAATCAGGTGGCACTTATAAAAAAATAGGTGCTCTGTTGGGCTGGGCAGAGCAGTGGGTTTTTATAAGGTAGTAGGAACAAGGGAACAGAATAATACAGAATAATACAAAAATCGGATTGATTAATGTCAGATTACTTTGGGTCACTTTCCTTGTAAGAGTTCATGAAGAGGGAGCTTCGTTATCATGCCGGTTCAGGTTGACTGAGTACTTTCAGACTGGTTGCTGTGAATCTCTTGCTTTTAGGAAAAAAGGGTCTGTTTGGGGATTTTCCTGCTTCCTTAAAGTTTCAGGTTAATTATATGGCTGGAGTGACTCCTTTTGGGTTTGGTCTAGTGTAGGAGCTCAGTCCAACACAGTGGCCTATACATTTCATCGAACACTGATAAGTCTTCTGAGACCAGAAGTGTTGGGAGCCAGCCATGAAGGCCTGCCTGCTGACAAAGTCCAGGGTGCTGAAGACCCCAGGTCGCAAAGTGAACCTGGGCAGCTGAAACCCTTGCTTCTTCTATTTTTGGTGTTGATGCAGCCGGAAAATTCTGTACAGTCTGAAGATGGAAAACAAAATCCCACTCACATCATTCCTCATCTCATGCGCAGAAACAAAGGGGAATTTGTGAGAAAATTACCTTCACTTTATATGAGTTCTCCCCTAAGTTTCCATGTCCCTGACCTCTTAGTATTTGACCACGTAATTGCATAATTAAGTATTGTTGTTGGGAAAGTTACCATAGGTCAGGAGGTGCTCACTTCAATGCACATAAGGGGATTCACTGGAGTTGCCAGGGAACTACAGAAGAACACTTTAATTATCATGTGTGGGTAGACAATCGCTTGGTAGATTTTGTTCCTTCTGATTGGCGAATATTATCATTTGTGAGGAGAATGCCAATGCACTAATTATGCTTATTTGAGCTTTAAATGTGGAATTTTATGTACACCTGAATGGCCATTTTAAAATTTTATGTTACTACCTGCTATTTGTATTAAGCGCATATAGGATTAAAAATATAAGATTGGATTCCACCTGAGTCTGCAGGTTCGAGACCCACCTGGGCAACCTGGCAAGACTTCATCTCTACAATAAATCAAAAAATCAGCTGGGCATGGTAGCACGTGCCTGTAATTCTGGCTACTCGAAAGGCTGAGG
>NW_007246938.1:156831-159331 GCF_000164805.1 Carlito syrichta
GTCTCGAACCCGCAGGCTCAGGCAATCCACTCACCTCAGCCTCCCAAAGGCACGGGGATTACAGGCTGAGCCACCGAGCTGGCTTGATGACTTTTTGAAACTTGGTAATCACTATAGAGTAGATTTAGGCAGTAGATGTGTTCTTTTAAGCTTAAAAGGATAACAGATTAAGTGCTTTAAATAATAAAGGAGAACTACCTGCTTTAGTGATCAGGAGACAGTGACGCTTTCAAGAAGGCACTGATATGTAGAAAAATGCGTGTCGAAATGGTTTTTTGGAGAACATCATGCATGAACTATTTGCTCTGTTTTTGTCTTAGATAAAGTTACTGATTGTGTTTAATTCTAAGAATTTTTTATAAAATTACTTCCCTGAAAAAGGGTATATAAGCTCACTGTTAACTGTCAATAAACGGTATCTGTCCTGCTAACACCAGAGTCAGTTGTCCGAGTGTTTCCTTCAACGCCGATGCCGTTTCCTCCTTTGGGAAACCCTGAACCCAGTAGAGTGGGACTCTGGCACAGAAGTTTGAGACCAGTGTGGGCAACACAGTGAGACCTCATCTCTCCAAAAAATTACCCAAGCATGGTGCCATACACCTGTAGTCTTAACTACTCGGGAGGCTGAAGTGGAAGGATTACTTGAGCCCAGAAATTCAAGGTGATAGTGAGTTATGACTGTGCCACTGTATGCCAGCCTGGGAAACAGAGCAAGACCCTGTCTCGAAAATCAATCAGTCTTGTGACTTCAACCAAGTCATTTCTAAAAAGCCACACAAATGCTAGCTTTTCTTCATTGAGAGGGAAAAAAGGAGACATCCAGTTCTTTTTTGTGTGTGTGTTGGAGTCTCACTCTGTCGTCCACACTGGAGTGCAGTGGCATGCTCCCAGCCACCGCAGCCTCAACCTGCTGGGCTCCGGTGATCCTTCAGCCTCAGCCTTCCAAGTAGCTGGAACTATAAGCATGTGCTACCACGACTGGCTAATTATTAATTTGTAGAGATGAGGTCTCGCCAAGTTGCCCAGGCAGGTCTCGAACCCGCAGGTTCAGGCAATCCACTCACCTCAGCCTCCCAAGGCACTGGGATTACAGGCTGAGCCACCGAGCCTGGCTTGACACCCAGTTCTTAAGACTCCAAATGGATTCGCTGAGACTGGAAAGCTAAATATGAGGGAACCCCCCCCCACCAAAAAACCAGAATTATCTTTTGGAGG
This sequence comes from Carlito syrichta, assembly GCF_000164805.1. NCBI lineage: Eukaryota > Metazoa > Chordata > Mammalia > Primates > Tarsiidae > Carlito > Carlito syrichta. Next base: position 158,047 of record NW_007246938.1, read on the forward strand.
GCAGGCCCCTTGTGGTACACTCGGAATTTGTTTCTCTGGATCAAATGGTCAAACAAAGTTTTTATCTGGAAGTTCTGAGAAGGTTGTGTCACATTTGTGAAAGAAATGTCCTGAGTTGTGGTGAACAGGTGACTGGTTCTTCCACCATGACAACGCACCTACCGAGACCGCACTGAGTGTTCAGTAGTTTTTGACTAAAAACAGCATGAGCCCCGTGCCCCACCTTCCTTATTCACCTGATCTTGCTCCGAGAAACTTTTTTTGTTTCTCCAGATGAAATAAGTCCTCAAAGGAACTGTTTTGCTGATGTGGAAGGGGTAAAACAAAAAACAGCAGAAGCACTCAAAGTCATCAAAATTGGCAAGTTCAAAAACTGTTCTGAGCTGGGCTCAGTGGTTCAGCCTGTAATCCTGCGCCTTGGGAGACTGAGGTGAGTGGATTGCCTGAGTCTGCGGGTTCAAGACCCGCCTGGGCAACTTGGTGAGACCTCATCTCTACAATAAAAAAAAAAAATTAGCCGGGCGTGGTAGTGCGCCCCTGTAGTTCCAGCTACTCGGAAGGCTGAGGCGGAAGGATCGCCGGAGCCCAGCAGGTCAAGGCTGTGGTGGCCGGGAGTGGCCACTGCATTCTAGTCTGGGCGACAGAGTGACACTCCAATTCAAAAAAACAAAAAAAACTGTTCTGAGTAGTGGAAAAAGTGAGACAGATGTATCGCATCAAACGAAGACTATTTTGAAGGTGACAAGCTTAAACATGTAAAAATAAATACACAATTTTTAATCAATAATTCCAGGTTTTGGGGTCTCCCCCTTGTATTTTGGCATCATTTCATGTTGCAGAGGCCTGAGCCCTGGGCAAGGATGGCTACACAGTGTGCCCAGTCAGGCTAGACTATGCTAGCTAGTTGGCCTGGCTTGGAGGCTTTTATAGAGATGCCATCCTCAACCTTGTCATGAGGGTATGATGGCTGCCTTCCAGGGGACCCTACGGACTACAGCAGACACTGGCAGTCCCTGCACACATCAACAGATTCCCAGAAGCACCCCGCCCTCCACCGGTGGGGAGACGAGGCGGTGTGTCAGTGCTCCAATTTCCTCACCCTCTCGTGGGACAATTCTGAACACGTTCCGCATGGTCTCTCAGAGGGTCCGTGGTGGGACTGAGCCCCAGTTGCCTAAGCAATCACTTGTTGATTTCTGCACTTCTTTCTTTCTCTTTCTTTTTCTTTCTTTCTTTCTTTCTTTCTTTCTTTCTTTCTTTCTTTCTTTCTTTCTTTCTTTCTTTC
>NW_007246938.1:159351-163590 GCF_000164805.1 Carlito syrichta
TCTCTCTCTCTCTTTCTCTCCCCTCTCCCCACCACCCTCTCTCTCTCTCTCTCTCTCTCTCTCTCTTTCTCTCTCTCTCTCTGTCAGAGTCTCACTCTCTTGCCCAGGCCAGAGTGCAGTGGCACACTGCTCATGGCCACCACAACCTCCACCTGCTGTGTTCACGCGATCCTTCCGCCTCAGCCTTCCAAGTAGCTGAAACAACAGGTGAGAGCCACCCTGCCCTGCAAATAACTTTTCGCTTATTGTAGAGATGTGGTCTTGCTATGTTACGCAGGCTGTTCTTGAACTGTAGGCTCAGGCAATCCTCTTGTCTATGCCTCCCAAAGTGCTGGGATTACAGATGTAAGCCACCGCTCCTGATCTTTCTTTTTCTTTTCTTTTTTTTAAGATACAGGGTCTTACTCTGTCATATGGACTGGAGTGCAGCAGCACAGTCACAGCTCACTGGGGCCTCAAACTCCTGGGCTCAAGTGATCCTCCCACTTAAGACCCCTTAGTAGCTGGGAATACAGATGTGTGCTACCATGCCTGGCTAATTTTTTGTTTTTTTTGTATTTCAGGGTCTCCCTATGTCTCCCAGCCTAGTCTCGAACTCCTGGGCTCAAACAATCCTCCCGCCATGGCCTCCCAAAGTACTGGGATTACAGGCCCGAGCCACTATGCTCAGCCTCATTACTGCATTCTTTGTTGTTTGTTTTCTCTTTCCTATCTCACTTCCCCATCCTTTCCCAACACTGCCTGGAACCACAGCCCAAATAAAGGACTTGCACCCAAGTCCTTATTTCAGTCTGCTTCTGAGGGAATCCAAACCAAGACGTCCAGACCTTAGGCAAAGACCCTAGGCAGCAGCCATGGTAGATATATATATTTTTTTTTGAGTTGGAGTCTCACTCTGTCACCTACATTGGAGTGCAATGGCATGCTCACAGCTACTGCATCCTTGACCTGCTGGGCTCAGGTGATCCTTCTGCCTCAGTCTTCCAAGTAGCTGGAACCATAAGTGCACACAACCACACTCGGATAATTTTTTTATTTACTGTAGAGACGAGGCCTCGCCAAGTTACCCAGGCTGGTCTCGAACCCCTGGGCTCAGGCAATCCTCTCACCTCAGCCTCCCAAAGTGCTGGGATTACAGGCATGAGCCACTGTGCCCAGACCTCTGTGATAGTTCTAGCCAACCACATACATACTTCAAGTACCCACTCACTGCACTTCTGAAAGATGATTTTTAATATCCCTCTGGGGTAGATTTTGAAAACATTTGAAGTGCTTTTGGAGCCACCTATGACCCTTGGATTCCTGTTTAGACTATTTCACATGTTAACTCTCCTAGGGTGGAGATTAAAGTTAATTTACACACACACACACACACACAAATCCCTCTGCTTACACGAAGTACTTAAGTGACCACATACACACTATAATGATCACTAACTTTATTTTTTAATTTTTTATTTATTTTTTTGAGTTGGAGTCTCACTCTGTCACCCAGACTGGAGTGCAGTGGCCGCTCCCGGCCACCGCAGCCTTGTCCTGCTGGGCTCCAGCGATCCTTCCACCTCAGCCTTCCGAGTAGCCAGAATTACAAGCATGCGCTACCACGCCCGGCTGATTTTTTGATTTATTGAAGAGATGAGGTCTCGCTGCCCAGGCGGGTCTCAAACCCGCAGGCTCAGGCAATCCACTCACCTCAGCCTCCCAAAGCCGTGGGGTTACAGGCTGAGCCACCGAGCCCGGCTGATCACTAACTTTATTGATCACTTATGTGATAATAGACTCTTTTTTTTTTTTTTTTGAGTCAGAGTCTCACTCTGTCGTCAAGGCTGGAATGCAGTGGCATGCTCATGGCCACCGCAGCCTTGACCTGCCGCACTCAGGTGATCCTGCCACCTCAGCCTTCCAAGTAGCTGGAACTACAGGTGTGCGCCACCATGCATCACTAATTTTTTGACTTATTGTAGAGATGAGGTCTCACCAAGTTGCCCAGACTGGTCTTGAACCCCTGGACTCAGGCAATCCTCTCACCTCGGCCTCCCAAAGTGTCGGGATAACAGACTTGAGCCACCGTGCCCGACCGATAATAGACTTGTATCCTTAACCCTCTAGCACTCCAGGGAGTGAGGTTGTTGCAGCGTAGATGAAGACCTGTTGGTAGTGACCAGGTTCTTGGTGCTGGGAAGAAAGAATTGGATGAGACACATGCAAAGAAAGCTAAAGCAAAGAGTAGTTTATATAGTCAAAGGACAGAAGTAGTACACTCCAAAGAAAAGTGAGGCTGAAGCAGGCTCGAGCTGGAGTAGTTCAAGAGCCTCCAGTTAAACAAAGGTAGGACCTTGTATGTCCTTTGCTGTGGGAAAGTAGGCTTTAATTTTGCAAAGCTTGGAAAAAAGAAACAGTTTGAAAAACGTTTCTATGGTTAAATGCACTTCCTGGGGGAATGGAAACATTTCCGGTTACTGTGTATGTCTCTGCCTGCCATCCCATAATTTCAATTGTATATAGGAGATGCAGTCCATATGCATTAGCCTTAACTAGTTTTTTGTTTGATTTTTTGGTTTTTTTTGCGGGGGTGTTAGAGTCTCACTCTATCACCCAAGCTGGAGGGCCGTGACACGTTCATGGTCACCGCAGCCTTGACCTGATGGGTTCAGGCGATCCTTCCACTTCAGCCTTCCAAGTAGCTGGAACTACAGGCACATGCCACCATGCCTGGCTAATTTTTTTGATTTACTGTGAGACGAGGTCTCGCCAAGTTGCCCGGGCTGGTCTCGAACCCCTGGGCTCAGGCAATCCTCTCACCTCAGTCTCCCAAAATGCTGGGATTACAGGTGTGAGCCACTGCGTCAGGCCTTTAACTAGCTCTTTTTTATGGATAAGTTACAGGGAGTTCAGTGAAATTCCTTTTGTGTGTGTGCCACACCTGGGTGTAAATTTTATGGCCTTCTTATCTTTTCTCAGGGATGTCACTTACTTAGTTGTCCTGAGAGGTTAATTAACATTTCAAGCCAGGCTCGGTGGCTCAGCCTGTAATCCCAGGCCTTGGGAGGCTGAGGTGAGTGGATTGCCTGAGCCCGCAGGTTCGAGACCCACCTGGGCAACTTGGCGAGACCTCATCTCTACAATAAATCAAAAAATTAGCCAGGCGTGGTAGCGCACGCTTGTAGTTCCAGCTACTTGGAAGGCTGAGGCGGAAAGATTGCTGGAGCCCAGCAGGTCAAGGCTGCGGTGGCCGGGAGGGGCCACTGCACTCCAGTCTGGGTGACAGAGTGAGACTCCAACTCAAAAAAAAAGAAAAAAAAAAAATTCAGTTTCAGGAAGCAATGTTGCTTATGTCCTGTCCTTGGAGGTTGATGAACATTTTAGCTTATGGCTTCCCTTATCATCTCTATTCTGTCTTTGAAGGTTGATTAATGTTGCAGGCTTATGGCTTCTCTCCTTTCCCCATGGCTTCTTAGCTGTTGAGGATCGCCTTCCAGTCTCCATCCTGTCTCCTGCGTCAAGGTGGGGTCCATGAGTTGGGCCATTTTACAGAAGGGGAAACTGAGAGGAGCAATGTTAGTTCACTGTTTGTAAGTTGCAAAGCAAGGGTCCACACTGGCAGTCTAGCTACAAAGAGCCTCACTCCTTAATTACTGTACTGCACAGCCTTCTGTATTTCAGAGAAATACAGAAATACAACATTCATACTGTTACAAAACTGAGAATTTGAAAGAGAAAGATGCTAGTATAATTAGTGGGAAGTTAGTGGCTCTCAAAAAACCGTTGTCCTGTGAACCCATACATATGCACACGCCCGAGTCAGTGTGCTTGAGGCTTATGTTCAAACCCTGCCCTGAAAGCTAGCCAGTCCACTCTCTTCCCCAGCATCTGGAATGAGGACCAAGATTCCAGCTCGAGTTGGAGTCTCACCCTGTTGCCCGGGCTGAAGTGCTGTGGCACACTCACGGCCATCCCAGTGTCGACCTGCTGGGCCCTGGCATTCCCACCTCAGCCTTCCAAGTAGCTGGAACTACAGGCACACACTACCACGCCCGGCTAGTTTTTGATTTATTGTAGAAACGAGGTCTCGCCAAGTTGCCCGGGCTGGTCTCAAACCCGTGGGCTCAGGTAATCCACTTGCCTCGGCCTCTCAAAGTGCTGGGATTACAGGCTGAGCCACCAAGCCCAGCCCCAATTTCTTTTTCTTTTTTTTTTTGAGTTGGCGTCTCACTCTGTTGCCCAGACTGGAGTGCAGTG
>NW_007246938.1:163610-167469 GCF_000164805.1 Carlito syrichta
AGTAGCTGGAACTATAGGCGTGCGCTACCACGCCCGGCTAATATTTTTGATTTATTGTAGAGATAAAGTCTCACCAAGTTGCCCAGGCGGGTCTTGAACCCGCGGGCTCAGGCAATCTACTCACCTCAGCCTCCCAAGGCACGGGATTACAGGCTGAGCCACCGAGCCCGGCTTCAAGCCCCAATTTCTTTTCTTTTTCTTTTGAGTTGGAGTCTCACTCTGTCGCCCAGACTGGAGTGGAGTGGCCGCTCCCGGCCACCGCAGCCTCGACTCGCTGGGCTCCAGCGACCCTTCCGCCTCAGCTTTCCAAGTAGCCGGAACTACAGACGCGTGCTACCACGCTCGGCTCATTTTGATTTATTGTAGAGATGAGGTCTCACCAAGTTGCCCAGGCGGGTCTCGAACCCGTGGGCTCAGGCAATCCACTCACCTCAGCCTCCCAAAGGCGCGGGATTACAGGCTGAGCCACCGAGCCCGGCTGCCCCAATTTCTTAACAACAGAGTTGCTGTGGGAGTTTCGTCCCCCCTGGATGGGTTTGGGGGTAGGCTGTTTTCAGTCCTCTCCTTGAGGCTACCGCAGTAGCATTCCAAGCAGTGGTCCTCGGGGTCAGTCCAGGGATAAGATGTGGGCTAGCTGCATTCTTTCCCTTCCCAAGAATGACAAGCACTCCTGCCCTTTCAGTGCTGAGGAAGAGTAAGGAGACTGCATCCACCAGGCCCCAGACTTCTGTGGAAAGGACATCTGAAAAGTCCTTCATTCAGGAATTCATAAAAAGATGCAGGCCGTACATCCCTTTATGAAACTGGCCAGCAAAGCTGAAAAGGTTTTCTAAAAGGCGGAGATGCTTACTGTGTATATATTTCCATATGATGACACACTTTGGGTCCTTTAATTGCTAAAGGCAGACGGTATCATAGGAGAATCTGAAAAACTAAAAAAAGAACTTGGGCTGAACCACAAAATAGGCTGAGATGTCTGTTTTTAAAGACACAAAACCATTCCTCGAGAAGTTACTTTTCTCAATATATAAATGACATTAAAAACATGCATTTTGCCGGGCTCGGTGGCTCAGCCTGTAATCCGGCTCTTTGGGAGGCTAAGGTGAGTGGATTGCCTGAGCCCGCGGGTTCGAGACCTCATCTCTACAATAAATCAAAAAATCAGCCAGGTGTGGTAGCGCATCCCTGTAATTCTCGGCTACCCGGAAGGCTGAGGCGGAAGGATCGCCGGAGCCCAGCAGGTCGAGGCTGCGGTGGCCGGGAGCGGCCACTGCACTCCAGTCTGGGCTATCGAGTGAGACTCCAACTCAAAAAAATGAAACAAAGCAAAAAAACCCATGTATTTTGCATGATCCATGGTTAGCCTGGTTATCGACATGCTCATTGTAGACCTTTAGACACATTCCTGGTTACACTGGAACTCACAGCACAAACGTACCCCCATCAGGGCAGCATATGAGGAGAGATCCCCCCCAAATCCTGGAATTATCTTTAGTAGGGCAGGCCCCTTGTAGTACAGGCTTCCCCTGCCAGGAAGTGTTTCAGGAACCCATCAGCATCAGTGTACTATCTAGGGTTGTTGTGAAAGACTGTGTTTGGTTTCAGTAAACTTTTTGGCGATTCTTTCCACACATTTGCTCATTTCATGATGGGTGATTCACAAGCTCACCTGCCCACGATGAGCTGAGTTTTTGACCCCCAATAGCATGATGCCCTGTCCCACCCTCCCTATTCACCCAATCTCGCCCCGAGCGACCTTTTGTTTCCTCGGATGAAAAGAGGACTCAAAGCGAGACGTTTTGCCGATGTGGAAGAGCGGAAGCAAAAAATGGCAGAAGCTCTCAAGGGCATCAAAATTGACGAGTTCAAAAACGGCTTTGAGCAGTGGCAAAAGCATCTTGACAGGTGTATTGCATCAAACAGAGAGTACTTTGAAGGAGACTGAAGTTGAAACACTTAAGAATAAATACACAACTTTTAATAAATAAATTCCGGTTTTTTGGGCGGGTCCCCCTCGTATTTGTGTGTCGGGGAGGTTATTGGGAAAGTATTGTGGAAAGTGGACACACTAAGGCCACACACATCACTACAGATCCCGTCCCTGTGGCAGGGCGGGGGGATCCTGGCAGCTCAGCCTCGATGTATCCTGCCCTAGGGACGGCTTTATAAATACTCTAGAGAGGGGGGTCCCCAACCTCGGGGCTGCGCACGGGTGCCAGTCCACGGCCTGCTGAGAACCAGACGGCACCGCAAAAAGGGAGGGCGGGAGAGCGGAGCCCCACCTGCTGTCAAATCAGCGGGGGTTTTGGATTCTCACGGGAGCGCACACCAGATTGTGAACTGCGCCTGCGCGGGATCTAGGTTGCGCGCCCCTTACGAGAACCCAGTGCCTGGTGATCCCCGCCCCTCCGTCCCCGTGTGACTATTGTCTTCCACGAAGCTGGTCCCTGATGCCAAAAAGGTTGGGAACCACTGCCCTAGAGCCACAGTGGGACGTGCGCACAGCAAGGACTCGGCTCCTAGGAAGCAACTGACCACAACCACAGGAGGGGCTCAGAAGACGGCTTTAGTGATGTCCCTATCTTTTGGGGGGGGGGTGGGGTATCACGTAGGCTGGAGTACAGCGCCATGACCATGGTTTAGCACAGCTGTACCTTCTGGGCTCAGCCTTCTGAGTAGTTAGGATTACAGGTGTGCACCACCACATCCGACTGAGTTTTCTATTTTTTTCTTGAGAGGAGGTCTTGCTATGTTGCCCAAGCTGGTCTTGAACTCCTGGGCTCAAGTGATCCTCCAGCCTCAGCCTCCCAAAGTGCTGGGATTACAGGCAGGAGCCACCACACATGATCTCAGCTCCCTCTTAAAGGGACAGGAGCCAGCCAGTTCTCAACAGGAACCAGTTCCCTGTCCTGTTTCACATTGGATGGAGAATGTTCCACCCTTTCCTCCCCAGTGAGCTCCCCCATGCCCTCATTTGGACACCAAGGAACAAGCAAACTCAAGAGAGAGAGACTGCTAGGTCCACCAAAAGTCCAAGAACTGTATAAATGTGGAAAATAAGATTAGACACCACTAAACTCTAGGGTCATAACCACTACTTGGGAACTTACTACAAATACCAACAAACCAAAACATCTGGAAAGCAAGTGATAGCTATGTGAGCTTATTACATTCCAGGGATGTCTTAGAGCTCACTTTCTGGACATAGGAGGATGAGCCTGGCCAGACAGGAAAGGGTGGGGACAAGCAGTGGGGCAGAAAGCCTTCTCTGCCAGTCAGAAAGGGTCACAAAGTGAACCCTGTTTCTCAGAACAATCATATCTCAATCTAGTAAGTACTAAGCAAAACTAATTAGAAAAAAATCCTATGCTCATAAACCACTCACTCTGTGCTAGCTCACTATCCTCTCTGTAAGGAAAAACAATGCTTTTTTCTATCTTTCATGGTTTAAATGAAACCAGCAATGGTTTAATTGTACTCGTATCTCTTCCGGCAATTCTTATACCAGAATAATGGAATTTTAAAAAATTTTGTAGATCCTCCAAAAGCAGAGAGGTAGTAATACTTATATTCAGGGGTTAAAAAAACCCTTTTCTTTTAATCAAGCTATATGGCCTCCCACCCTATTTTTCTTCAGCATTTTATTGCTACCTGAAATGTTAAGTATTTCTTTGGTTAATGGTTCCCTCCACCAACCAACCACATACACACATGAGAATACAAACTCTACTCCTCACTGCTCTGTGTTCTCGGCCATGTCTGGTACCCAGCATGTTCTTCTTTTTTTTTTTTTGAGTTGGAGTCTCACTCTGTCGCCCAGACTGGAGTGCAGTGGCTGCTCCCGGCCACCGCAGCCTCG
>NW_007246938.1:167489-184597 GCF_000164805.1 Carlito syrichta
AATTTATTGTAGAGATGAGGTCTCGCCAAGTTGCCCAGGCGGGCCTCGAACCTGCGGGCTCAGGCAGTTCACTCACCTCAGCCTCCCAAAGGCACGGGATTACAGGCTGAGCCACTGAGCCCAGCTCCCAGCATGTTCTTAACATCACCAGAATGACAGAAAGGGATTACCCCATGTGTTATACCAACCACAGTGAATACAGTATTGCTTGTAAATTGTGCTTTAATTTCTGCAATCGGATATGATGCAGTGAGATACAAGTATAAACTTTCATTGTGCATCCAGAAAATAAAAAGCACGTTTATACAGATTTAGCTTAACAGCTTATTCCCTTATAAAGAAAAAAAAAGTTCTGAATTTAATTAAAGCTAGTTTATCTTCAGTGTAAAAACTTAGAGGTATAAACAAACTCAAGATATTATGTACAGTAAATTAATATACATTGCCAAACTTGCACAGTACAGCATTTTAAACAAAGTAAATGGTCTTATTTCAGCTTTTATTGTTAAGTATAACCCACATTTCAATCTTGGATAAAAATTTCACAATATATAAACCCACCGAGAATTCTGTACACAAATACGTTATAGAAATCTGATTTCAAATATAAATACAAAAATTGTCATGACCTTACATGTTACAACAGCTTATTTTTCTATTGTAATTTTTAAAAAATCATAGAAAAATATTTCAACGCACATTCAACTGCTATGACAAGGGCCATGACCTTGTGCCTTTAAACCATACTTTGTAAAATGTAAAGCATCACACCGGGCATTTTTGGAATGAAAGTCACTAAGACTGAAAAGGCTACCGTATAAATATTCACGTTATAATATGGTAACAAAAATAGTTAGCTCCATAGTGTATCTGGGAGGCAATGGTGCAGAGAAATAGGTGGAGGTTAGTGCTAACTTAAGAAGGCCCACAGAACGTATGTGAAGGTAGCTAAGGAACTAGTTAGTGTATTTTAAAAATCCCTATTGCAAGCCTAACACTGACCTCACTAGTAACTCTTAAGGCAACCGAGACTGAACGTGTGTTTGGCCCCCAGCTGCATGAATCCTGCCCTCCCTCAGTCTGTCAGCTTAACAGACCATGCGGCTCGTGAGTTAACATGGAGTTGGGAGAAAAGCAAGACAACTTATTGTATGTACAAAAGGCGATTCAGTGCAAACCCAGAAACTCCTCTGTCAATATTCTAAAACTCCTTATTGCCCTCGAGCAACTGAAAGTTTTTCTAAACCTGTAACTTCAAATTGGATTTCATACTAGAGAACCAATATATATAAAAGGCAAATATTCGATTTAAGACATTCTAGCATGAGTTTCCCTCTGCCCCCCCCCCGCCCCTTTCTTTTATGGGATTTGACAGGGTTGCATTGAGAATGAAAAAAACTGGTCCTTACAAAGTACACTATCCTGTCTTAAAAAAATTATGTCTATATCTCTATATATATCTCATTTGGACAGCAGATCCAAGAAGGTGACCAGGCATAGTCAAGTTTCTTCTATGGCTTTTTAAATCGCTGAGGTATTATATGATAATCATCACTTCTGATAGTTTATGTTTAACTGCTTTCCTGTGAAAGCCGCATTCAAAAGTTACCCAACCCCTTCAGTCTATAAAGGGAACAGGATGCCAGGAAGCGGCTCAGGGGCTGCTGGAGAGACCATGGTTGCGAGTACTCTGAAGCCTCAGCAGCGATCCGAGAAAGGCAAAGCGATGTGTTGCAAACACTGAGAGACTCCAGAGGAACAGGCTTCTCTGACGAAACAAAGCAATTTCCCCAGTGTGACCAACAGGTTTAGCAGCAAGACACTGGGACCACGTGCACCCAGGCGGGGAGAGCAAGGGGACAGTGGCCAACGGAACGGAGCAGGCGGAGGAAACCTGGAGCTGTCAGCACAGCACAGGCAAGAGGGCAAAGGCCTACTACCCACAGGCAGTGTGACAGTCCTTGAAGGCGGGAGGATGGACTGAAGCAGTAGGATGAGTGACACCTGGAACTTGCCAGCTTTTCTAAAGCAAGAGGATGCAGGAAGGAAAAATGCTATGGTTTCAGTAAATGCCATACACCTTAAACCTCTACTTAAATCTTTCAGTTTGCCGTACGAATATCACATAAAGCTGAACCTGTTCAAAACTAGGATGGGTTACGGAGAAACTTACTACTCCCAGTGACTGGATAGATTATCTTGGCACAGAAAGGATCTGAAGAAAGTATCAAGTCCAACAACATCTTACCGAAGCCCTTTCTAGTAGTAAACTGGCCATTGCAGATTCTGTGTAATACTCAGGCATCAGAAAGTGACCACAGTTCTATTACAGGTCAAGTAGTAATTCCTTCCAATTAATAATACTAAAGATATGGTTTTAATTGCATAGTCTTTTAGGACCATGAAAAATAACGAGAACCAGCTCTTTTTCCTGAAGGCCCAGTTTACTCCAACGGAGCGCCAGCTAATGGCCCTTCCCGGCGTTCACTGCGGCGTGATGTGAGTCTAGGGGTCAACTATACCAATCTCCCACATTCCCCTTTCAGAGTCACTCAACAGACAGGTCACACGTCTCCTAGGTCCACAAATTCATCTTCTCGTTTGGCCAAATCTTCCTCATCCCCCAGAGCTTTCCAGCCACTGGTGGGTAAGAGAGGCTTGGAGGAATGTCGCTGGAGCAAAGCAAAGGGAAACAGAGAGGAAAGGCGAGCAGAGTTTCTCAACAGGCAGGGAGCCTCTGCCCGGGGGGCCTCCTGGCTGTGGTGGTGTCTCTCATGGATTTTCTCTTGTAGGCTCTGGACTTCCTCCATCATTTCCAAGAGTTTGCTCACAGTGGCCACTCTACCACCACCCAGGATTTGGGCTTCTGGAATCCAGCGCAAGTAGCGTTGGGCCCAGACTTTGATTTCTGGCCCCTCTATATGAGGCAACAACAAACCATGATAGTCAATAGGCTTGCTATGCCAGCTGTCATAGAACTCGCGGAAGTTATCTTGCAGTTCATCAGAAGAATTAATAAGTTTGCTAATTCTCTTGCCCAGAAGATTTTTAATTAAGTGATCTGTTTCTTCCCTGAAAAATCCTCTTTTGGGAGACGACTTAGACTGAGTGAGTGGCAAAGAGAGTTGTCGCTGATGCTTTGAGAGAAAACACAAAAACCTCTGGTTAACATAAGAGGCACAGTTAACATAAGAGGCACAGTTGTTATCATAAAAAAAAAGGCACAATCCTGCTTTAACAAGCACCAAGAGACACTGGAATGGCCATGTGAATGCATACTCATTAAAATGCTGTAACACACAGAGAGGAGGGGGTTCTCGTTTATTTCCGCCATGCACACTGTATCAGAAGCAAATGGGGGAAGCCAGGTGTGTGTGGTAGCTGTGCAGAAAGGCACACTGGGACACAGAGGAGAGCTTTCAGTGCCCTCCTCCCCTGTCACAGGGGTGCCAAAGGACACAAGGTACTTTTGAGGAAGCCGTTTAACTTAAGATAATAATTTAGGGGAATTTGAAGATGACGCCTATTCATATTTTGAAGGGAGTGAGGTATTTCTTCTTTTGAGAACTTCAGGGCCATTAAACCACCACATTATTCTGAACACCTGCAAGGAAGCCGTGCTGACTACCTGAAGATTCTATCATGTGGATGAAATAACTGAGCAGCTTCTCAGGTATCCAGTAAGAGTTTAATCCTATGTCATAAAGATTCTTTTGTACAAAGAAAACAGGCAGGTGGGAGCAAAGGAATTTGAGGAACCAGCTAAGTTGGCCAGACATTCTTGTCTGACAACCTGTATGGAGGGAAAATGTGACAACATTTAAACTGTTTCCCTACTTAGACATTCTCTCTGCAGCCAAAGCAGAGTATTCTCTTTTGGCGTGCACTGTTCATGGACTGTGAAGATGGATAAAGTGGTCAGAAAGGCAGAGGGTTCTCAAGGGCTCAAAAGAGAAGATAAAAAAACGTGGAAGAAGCTATTCCTCCCCAGCTCTTTTGCTCCTGTTTGTTTGAAGAAAGAACAGACAAAAACTTAATTTTTAGGGTAGTTCTAACAACCCTCTAACATATTTTTGCCAGCGGTCTTCCTTGTGGAAACATATTCTTTATTATAAAGGAAATGTTTCCTTAATATGGAATAACAATAAAAATATACAAAAGAAAGCAACACCATCCACGAGACCAAAACTCAGAGATGACCAGGATTTCTGACTTTCCTTTCAGGGACAGGAGAGATGAAGGCCAGGAGCTTGCCCCGTCTCCTCCCCCAATGAACAGGGTGCATCAGGCAGGGCAGTAGACCAAACCAAACCGTCACCGAGTGCTTACTGCCTGCTAGGTTCTGTGCTTAGTGTTTTGTTTTTTTTAATTTAATTTAATTTTTTTTTGAGTCAGAGTCTCCCAGGCAGGAGCGCAGTGGCACACTCATGGCCATTGCAGCCTTGACCTGCTGGGCTCAGGTGATCCTTCCGTTTCAGTCTTCCAAGTAGCCGGAACCACAAGTGCACACCACCATGCCTGACTAATTTTTTTTATTTATTGTAGAGACGAGGTCTCACCAAGTTGCCCAGGCTGGTCTCAAACCCCTGGACTCAGGCGATCCTCTCACTTCTGCCTCCCAAAGTGCTGGGATAGGCATGCGTCACCGCACCCGGAGGCTTAGTGCTTTATATAGATTGACGTACCTAATTCTCAAAGTCACCATCACTGCCCCATTTCACAAATGAGGAAACTAAGGCACAGAGGGTCAGTAATCTGTAGCTACTAAGTAGTTTTAAACACAGTCTGGCTCCAGAGCCTGGGCTCTTAACTGAACTCTCTCTGGGTTTGGAAACCCCCTTTGCTCAACCTCCTAAGTGGATCAAACATTCTAAATAGGCCAGCATGGGAGCCCAAAGCCTGCCTGGTCACGACCTGCAGCTGACATTGAGGCTGCACACCTGGGCGAATCCTGCTCTGGCGCGACAACTCACAGAGCAGCACTGCATGCTCTTCAGTCACAGTTTCCCCAGTCTCTAAGGCCACTGGTCCACTTAACTCGGTGTCCACACTGGACCAGTCTTCTTATGCAAAGACTTCGAGACTCTTTGTTGCCCCACTCTGATTTGGCTAACACAATCTGAAATTCTCCAGCCCTTCAGCTCAAACCTCTCTGACCAGCATGCTCGTGGAGCCTAGGCTGTCCTACATACAAGGAGAAGGGACAATTAGAAAAACTGGATCTGAGGCAATAAATGAAATCCATTCCTAGAAGCGAGGAGCCTTGATTTCCTCCTCTGTAAAATAACGTATAGGCCTTGCAGTCTCTGAGGCTCCTTGCACTGGGCGGTTCTGTGATTCTAACCCGACTCTCACCAGAATGTGTGTGCAGCCACCAGGGGGCATAACATACTGAAGAAAAACTGATTTCTGGCCAAGCTGTTCTGGGGGCTCAGGACAATTCCGGTCAAACTAGCAGAAGAGAGGTTGAACCAGGAAGGGGAAACATCTACCCTGGGCGTTTGAGGACCCCTAAACGGGCAGAGTGGCAGCTTTAAGTCACTCAGCAGCCAACACTGCCTCTAATTGCCAGCTTTGGCTTACACAGGTCTCCAATACTCTCTAGAATGAAACCAACTCTCACACCAGAACTGGCCAGGCTCATGCATGACTAGGACGGTGTGGAGAAGGCATGACACACATCGACTTGGACTTACCATCACTGCCCTCCCCTTTGTGGGATCTGTTGGGGAGAAATTCTGGGCCTGGTGACAGAGCTAGGAAATGTCAGTTAAATAATTTACCATTAGAGAACTTTGGACTGAAACAACTAGTAAATTCAGGAACAAATATCTGAAGGCAAAAATAATTCTTTGACATTTGTGGTTCATAGCACAGGTCAGCATACTGGCAGCCCTTGGGCCAAATCTGGCTTGGCATATATTTTTGTGAATACTGGAACACAGCCATGTCTACTTTTTCACCTACTGTCGAAGGCTACCTGGGTGCTTTAACAGTAAACTGGTGTAGTTGTGAGAGACTGTATAACCTTTGACAGAAAAAGTGTCCTAACCCCAGCCTATAGGTACAGCTCATTAAAAAAAGGTTTAACTTGTGAAACTTGAACTGCTGTCAGCCAATTAAAACCTGTATGAGCCGGGCTCGGTGGCTTAGCCTGTAATCCCGCGCTTTGGGAGGCTGAGGTGAGTGGATTGCCTGAGCCCATGGGTTCGAGAACCACCTGGGCAACTTGGCGAGACCTCATCTCTACAATAAATAAAAAATCAGCCAGGCGTGGTAGCACGTGCCTGTAATTCTGGCTACTTGGAAGGCTGAGGTGGAAGGATCGCCGGAGCCCAGCAGGTCGAGGCTGTGGTGGCCGGGAGCGGCCACTGCACTCCAGTCTGGGCGACAGAGTGAGACTCCAACTCAAAACAAAAACAAAAACAAAAACCCCATACGATCAGCGTTCCTGGTACTCTACTGACCACACACAGGCGGGAGTTGAGAGACAGGATTTCATGCAGCATGAATATAGCAGTAGCATCCTCAGTGGCATTCAGCAAATGGCCACATCTCATCAGGGCAAAAACTGATTTGCTGAAAGCAAAGGATTCTAATGGGCCCTAATAATCTGCCCACCACAAATCTCCACTCTGCAGATAGTTTTGAGGGGTAAAACATACGCTGGAAGACAGAATCTATATGCAACTTTTATCCTTACATACATGGGATCTGGGGCAGATGAAGAGGGTTAGACATGTGGACATCTTACTTTGAAACGTGTTCCTTTCCGTTGGCCTTTGTCCAGTTTTGGCTTTTCCACATAAAGAGGGTTTTTAAGCAACATCTGGGCTTTGGGTTCAAACTGTACAGACCAGTCCCACACGGTGAGCAGATTCAAAGGCTTACTTGGTATATCCTGGCTTTCTCTACCCTGCCAAGACAAGCACAGGTCACCATGGCTTCCATGGAGTGCTAGGAAGGCAAACACATAATTCTGAGCAACAGACACCAGGAAGGACGTTCCTACCCTGCATGAATATTCATGGCCGCTTCACTTTTAAAGACTGAGACTTCATTTTTAAAGGCTGAGGCTATCAGTGGTTGCTTACTAACAGCTTTCTGTGGCGAAGAGGGAGAAGAGGAACATTTACTTTCCAGCAGACTACATGACAGCCACCGCGCTGGGCATTTTTACAATGTTGTGGAGTAATTATTGTTTCTCCAATTTTACATTTAAGGAAACTGAGGCTCAGAAAATGAAACTGCCCAAAGTCATGAAGTTGGTGAGTCTCAGGGCTGGGCTCTGAAACTGGGGCTGTTGTTGCCAGCTCACTGCGGGACTTGGTCATCCTCCCAGTTCAAGCAAACCCTACTGCTCAGAAGCACTGAAGCTACGCCCCTGGAGTACAGCCTCAGGAAGGACTAAAGGGGCTTCAGATGGAAACCAAAAGCCTCCCTGTCCTGCTCTGCCTGGTCTCCATTCTCTGCACAGCACAGTCCCAGGCATTGAGCAAACACGAGAGAGGGCATCTCGTCTGACTGTCCTTCAAAAGGACAACTTTCACTTTTGCTTAATTTCCCAGCTCCAACACTTGTTTCCAGCTACAACATTCACTGTGTGGTGAGTTACTTGTCCTTTATGTGCCTCAGCTTCCTCAGGATAATACACACCCTGCGAGGTGCTGTGCGGAGTAAATATGACACTGAAGAGGCACATAGAACAGTGCCTGCTATATGGTCAATGTTAAATAAACATTTTTTTCCTTAAATGGATCATTTAACGACTTTGGATGTCATCCTTGCACAGAGACCATGCTAATTTTCTCTGTACTGTTCCGATTTTTTCAGTACGTGAGCTGCCGAAGTGAGTACCATTTTTAGCATCAATATTAATGCATCCTACTTGTGAGATGGAGCTTCTGAAATACACAGGTTCCTAAGAGGGGTCTTACCATGTTAGTATCTTTTTGATAAGGCGAATTGAAGAAGAAGGTGCTAAAAATAGGTATGTACAGGCTATCTGACAAAACAGTCAGGTAAGTCTCTGTGAACTCAAAAGCGGGGAGATGCTGGTGCACCAGCTGCCAGACACAATCTAAGAAAAGCAGGAACACAGGCACCTGCATGAAAACAAGACATGTGTTACTTAGCAAGCACAGAGCCCAATGCAAGCTGTCCCGAACTCAGGAGGCAGCCACTCAGCAGCTGTGGGATAACCACTTCTGAGCACTGCATTCCCTGAGAAACACAATATACTCCATCTCATCGCAAACAGTAAACATTTTTTGATCGAAAGCACGTGCTCATGGATTAATATCAGTATTTGGCAGTACCTATCTGTGTTAAAGACATTTCAAAGATGAAATATGTAAAAATCTCATTATAAATTAGCATTAACAAATGGATGAGCACCTGCCACTGATTCTGATAACAGAAAGCACTAACATGGAACCCCAATTGAGTGAAATGTTATCTCCCCCAAAATAGTTTCATTCTTCTCATTAGTTGAGCAGTATTACAAAAAATTATACTCAATTATAATTGCTATTTTGAATTTTGTCAACAAAATACTATGGAGGAAAAAACTCCCATCGCCCTGCCTGCCCACACAGTAACTGATGGTCAGGGATGGATCCTAGAGACTGAACTGGAATGAGAAGGCTCTCTTTCCACCCACTGCAGGAAAGGCCCAGAAGACAAGGGGAGTTGGAGAAAAGGCAGAAGTAGTACAAATGAGTTTCTAACATTTTTCACATGTATATTATTTATTTATTTGGTTGGTTGTTTATTTTTATGCCACCCAGACTGGAGTGCAGCAGCACACTCATGGCCACCATCTTGACCTGCTGGACTCAGGTGATCCTTCTGCCTCAGCCTCCTGAGTAGCTATAAATACAGGCACACTCCAGCATATCTAGCTAATTTCTTAATTTATTGTAGAGATGAGGTCTCACCAAGTTGTCAAGACTGGTCTTGAACACCTGGGCTCAGGGAACCCTCTTGCCTCTGCCTCCCAAAGTGCTGGGATTCCAGGTATGAGCCACTGGGCCCGACCTCACATGTGGTTTTTTTTTTTTTTTAAGTTGGAGTCTTACTCTGTCACTCAGGTTGGAGTGCAGTGGCATGCTCACGGTCACCCCAGTGTCAACCTGCTGGGCTCAGGCGATCCTTCCTCCTCAGCCATCCAAGTAGTTGGAACTACAGGTGCATGTACCACGCCTGGCTAATATTTTGATTTATTGTAGAGATGAGGTCTTGCCAAGTAGCCCAGGCTATTCTCAAACCTGTGGGCTCAGGCAATTCCCTCACCTCAACCTCCCAAAGTGCTAGGATTATAGGCTTGAGTTACTGCGCCCGGCCTCACATGTGTATTTTTAAAAATTCATGAGCCTTCTTTATTAGCTATCTTGATGAGTAGAGATAGTAGTTTCTAGAGTGCTTTGTCATTTACAAAGTGCTTATCCTTCTTGACTCATCAGTGACCCTGCCAGTGGGCAAGATAGGCTAAGTTACAGTCTCTTCCTTACGGTGGGCCCAGGGTTTCACACAGAGCTCCTAAGAGACAGATGAGTGCAAATCCAGCTCTTCAAGTAAAGCCCGGTATTGCTTCCATTATATCACAAATGTGACCACCTAGTTTTCCTTCAAAACTCCAATATGTCTATGTTGAGATGCTAAAAAACATTTATACAGCAACTTTATTTCATACTGCAGTTTATGCACAATATTATTAGATAGAACAGAAAATATGAATTTCATTGTACAGTCTTGGAAATGGTCTCAGAAAATCTGAGTGACTTCTCCAAGGGCTGGGTGAACAGATCAGGCCTTCTCTTGGACCCTTTTCCCATTAGACATGGCACCTGTCAGTCCCCCTGCTCTCAAGATATAAAAAAAAAATTCCCTTCTCCTCACAGTATCAGCTCCCTCTGCCTATCATTTGATACGAGTCTCATCAACTTTTCAAATTAATTCCTTAAAGTCCCTTCCAAGTTGGTGATTTCTATTCAGCTCAGTGGGACCCAGATGAGTACAGGCCAGGACTGAAACAAACCACCTGGTCCAGTGAAAGAGTCCTGGGTCACCTCAGGAACCCACCAAGTCCTTAAACGCAGGAGCCATGGCTCTCTAATCCCACAGCATGCTGTGTCAAGCTGTTCTGCACCACAGGCAGACATGCTAATTATCTGGAGTAAGAAAAACCACGAGTCATGCCACTAGCATACATCAGCTCTGCAGGTGACTCAATTAAATAAAGTTTGTCAGCTTTCATTCCCCCCTCCCCAGTCATTAAGAAGGCAGCCAAGGGAGTTTGTACAGCTGTCGCAGGGTCAAGCACAACACAATCTGCGGGGGCTCATTTTCATAAAGTGATCTAAAGCGCCAACGCTCCTGTGCCTGAGCTCGGAGGCCCAGGTCTGGAGTGATTCACCCAGACAGCAGCAGAAGAGGCTGTGGGGACAGCCCCATAAGTTACCACTGAGACCCCAGCAATGGATGGCATAAACATGGCCCTGTGCTTTATTTTGAAAAGGATATATGCAAGGAAAATTTACGTATGTCTTACTTTGTACAGGTGAGTATCCCTAATCTGAAATCTGAAATTCGAAATCTGAAATACTCCAAAATCGACAACTTTTTGATTGCTGACATAACACTCAAAGGAAATGCTCATTGGAGCATTTTGAATTTCATATTAAGGATGCTCAACCAGCATTATAGTGCAAAAATTCCAAAATCCAAAACACCTCTGGTCCCAAGTATTTTGGT
Source organism: Carlito syrichta (assembly GCF_000164805.1). Taxonomy (NCBI): domain Eukaryota; kingdom Metazoa; phylum Chordata; class Mammalia; order Primates; family Tarsiidae; genus Carlito; species Carlito syrichta. The sequence continues at coordinate 178,245 of NW_007246938.1, forward strand.
TAATCCTCAACTTGTACTTTCTGTAGGAAACTTACACCCTGAATACCCATTTATTGAAAAGACTAACTTGGTAGAGATTGTAAGAGACTCTCACTGAGTTAGCTTATATTTAAGTTTTATAAATCAATATTATTTTCACCCTTGGTGTTCACAATTTAAGAAAAGAAGACTCCAAACATGCTTGTTAATATCTCTTTCCGCTGGGAAGGGTTTCAATATCATTTAAAGCATCCAAAATCGTTACACAATGACCTAACCCCAGTTGTCCTAAAAGGCCGGTGTGCACTTTGCAAGCAGTGATCCTCCACCTGAAGACAGGTATCCTATAAGAGACAGGTATCCTATAAGCTCCCCCACGACTGACCAGTCTGGAGTGAGAGAACTCACCTCCTCTTTGTCACTCTGGCGGAGATGGTTGCAGCGATCCAAGAAACAGTGGCCGCCCATGACCCACTCCTTTTGGATGAGGCCCTGGAAACCAGTCCTTGTTCTGCAATGGGGGTCCATCATCACTTGCACCAGAGAGGAAACAAGGCAGCAGAGGTCGGACGCGTTCTCCTCTAGGAGGGCCCCAGCAGCAGGGCCGAGGGGAAGGAGGACAGAAAGTGTTAGAAAGCCGCGGAGCACTCTCAGTGACAGTTAAAAGTAGGGTTCCCAACACCAAGGTCTGCAATTAACAGTCACATTCTTAGTCCCGAAAGGCAAAAGCCAATGGAAAGAAAAAGGGTCACATTTTCAGACTGAGAGACAAACTGCTGCTAGCCTGTTGAGTATGGGTCCTGGCATACACTGGCTCTAAATATGGATTTGCTTACGGAATGAATAAATGCAGCACTGTAAATCCAGTTTCAGCATGTGGGTGCCCACTTGTGCCGTGCCATGAATGGAGTCACCCACATAATGATGATCCAGCTGGCTCCACAGACAGGTCTAAAGCCCTTTCCTCCTGAGATGTTGAAGTCTCTGTCACTGAACTTACTGTTCCAAGGCTTGGCTTCTTCTCAGATACGTTTCCTCAGAGCTCCTTTTCTCTACTCCTAAGTTCTCCACTAACACAGTTTTGGAGAAAGTGCAGTATTTCTGGATTGTACCAAAATGATCTCTTATTTCCAGTTCTAAAGCTCTTTCCTTTTTTGTCTGAGGAGTATAGAGCTGCTGGCTTCTTGCCTAGTTAAGGGGTGAAATTCTCCCTGCTACTCCCTTGTGCCCACCTGGGATGCATTTTACCAAATCTATCCAACGAAAGGTGCATTCACGCACTTGTTTAATATTCATGATTTAGAGCACATCTGTAACTGTGTATTTATCTTAGAGTTCCTAAGGGTCTATGTATCCATGGTTTTCTCTTTACAAAATAAGTGTAACACTAATTGTTTTTTTTAAATGTCCATGAGAAGAATGTTGCTAATATTACTGGGGCAAGGGAAACCTAAGAATGAACGGTAACAGCTGGGCACGGTGGCCCATGCCTGTAATCCCAGCACTTTGGGAGGCTGAGGCGAGTGGATTGGTTGAGCCTAGGTGTTTGAGACCAGTCTGGGTAACATGGTGAGACTTTGTTTCTACAACAAATCAAAAAATTAGCCTGACATGGTGGCACGTGCCTGTAGTCCCAGCTACTTGGAAAGCTGAGGCAAAAGGATCATCTGAGCCCAGCAGGTTGAGGCTGCGGTAACCATGATCATGCCACTGCACTCTAGCCTGGCAACAGAGTGAGACTCAGACTCAAACAACAACAACAAAATGAACTGTAACTAGGGAGCTGCTCTTCCTGTGATGCCTCATGGGTCTTTTATCCTAATCCCTGTAATTGCAAAACACCAGAGGCCCAGGCTTACACTTGTCTCCTCCAAAAAGTAAGCCTCAACTATGGGAAGAAACAGGCTTAAAAGAAATTGATTTTTGGCCAGTTCTTTGGGAGGGTAAGGTAGGAGGATCACCTGAAGCCAGTAATTTAAGACCAGCTTGGACAAGAAAGTAAGATCCCCCCCACCACATCTCTACCAAAAAAAGTTTAAAAATTGGCCAGGTGAGGTGGCATGTGCCTGCAATCCCAGCTACTTGGCAGGCTGAGGCAGGAGGATTGTTTGAACCCAGGAGTTGGAGGCCACAGTGAACCATAACCATTCCACTGCATTCCAGCCCAGTGACAGAGTGAGCCTCTGTCTCAAAAAAAGAAAGATTTTTTTTGTCTTCTAGTGCTATCAGTTTCAAAACAAATTTCATTTTTAAGGAAGTTTTTTTGAGTTGGAGTCTCACTCTGTCGCCCAGACTGGAGTGCAGTGGCTGCTCCTGGCCACTGCAGCCTCGACCTGCTGGGCTCCGGCGATCCTTCCGCCTCAGCCTTCCGAGCAGGCGGAATTACAGGTATGCACTACCACACCTGGCTGATTTTTTGATTTATTGTAGAGATGAGGTCTCTCTGCCCAGGCGAGTCTCGAACCCGCAGGCTCAGGCAATCCACTCACCTCAGCCTCCCAAAGGCACGGGATTACAGGCTGAGCCACCGAGCCTGGCTGTTTTTTGTTTTTTGAGTTGGAGTCTCACTCTGTCACCCAGACTGGAGTGCAGTGGCTGCTCCCGGCCACCGTAGCCTGGACCTGCTGGGCTCCGGTGATCCTTCCGCCTCAGCCTTCCAAGTAGCTGGAACTACAGGCGTGTGCTACCATGCCTGGCTAATTTTTTTATTTATTGTAGAGATGAAGTCTCACCAAGTTGCCCAGGTGGGTCTCGAACCCGCGGGCTCAGGCAATCCACTCACCTCGGCCTCCCAAAGTGCTGGGATTACAGGCTGAGCCACCGAGCCTGGCCTTTAAGGAAGTTTTTATTTCTGCATTTGTTAATGGTATACCTATGGGTGACAGGAAGAGGGGCTAGAAAATGAAATTTCAGAAGAGAAATGAGTCAGAAGTGCAATAGGAGTGAAGGACACCTCCGTTTCATCAGTCAAAGATGGGATTTTCACTTTATACAACTCTGTGATTAGTGTGATCTGGTCCTGGGTCCTTCCATCTTTCAGATCTCTGATCTTTATCCCTGCTCCTTTTAGCCATAGGTCAGTACTCAAATAATGCTCAGTTCTGTCATTTTGACTAGGTCTTTTTCTATAACATTCTTGAGGTAATTCTCCCATTAGGTTGTAAACTTCTAATAGGCAGAAGAGCAGAGCTCTGCACATGGCAGGTGCTCAATAAATGTATTTAAATCTAGGTCAGTCAGCCAGCATCAGATGGACAGAAGTCACAAGAAGAACTGCCCTTAGCACCTAAGGCTGACAGCTAGGGAGAGCATCAGATAAATGATTAAAGCTTGGGGCTATAAAGCGTGAGACAATCCACTTAATTTATAGTGTAGGGCTGTAAGAAACAAATTACTTCTAAACAACAGGTAATGTTTTAGTTCTATCTAACCAGTTACAGCATCAATAGGGTGGTTTACACTTGCTTTGGCACACTGTGAATATTTGCATCATGTACAAGTTGAGCCCACTGAGGAAAAGGAAGTCACAGACCATCAAGTTTCTATGGTAACTATATGAAGTTGTTAAACACAAAGATATAAAAATAACAACTAAATTACCCATGGGTCACTTTCTACAAAAAGGATTATTGAAAGACATTAACTTTAACTAAGCTGAGTTAACATAAAACAAAATCCAAAACACTAAGAAATATGAGCTTTGGAAATATGAGCTTTGGTAAAGATACCAAACAATTCCTTCTTGGGCTGTGAATAAGACCTGCCAAGTTTTAAGTGAAAAAATTTTGTTTTAAACTGTAACATTGAAATCCAAGGCAAAGGATTCTAAGGTTAGGGAGAAAGGAATGAGAAGGATTTCTTTCTTTTCCCTTTTTTTTTTTGAGTTCAGGGTCTCACTCTGTTGCCCAGGCTGGAGCATAGGCACAATCGTTTCACCATAGCCTTGACCTCCTGGGTGCAGGTGATCCTCCCACCTCAATCTCCCAAGTAGCTGGGGCTACAGGCATGAACCACCATGCCTGGCTAATTTTTTTATTTTTTGTAGAGACAAGGTCTCACTGTGTTTCCTAGGCGGGTCTTAAACTCCTGGGCTCAAGCAATCCTCCCAACTCAGCCTCCCAAAGTGCTAGATTACAGGCATGAGCGACAGCACCTGGCCAGAATGGGAAGGATTCACTTCTTTTATAAGACAATTCCAAATACATAAAGCTATACATATAAAAATTGAATCTCAAGTGAAGGAAAAATCACCCTTTGTGCTTTAAATATATTACCTAAGAGAAGAACGTTCATGTTTTGTGCTTCCATACATTCTGTAATCTCTATTGCTTTTTTCAGGCAACGTCTAAATAGAAAACAGACAAGAAAAAAGAGCATTGAGTTTGGTAAAATAAACAATAAGATTTTTCATACTAAAATCTTCCAGAAAAGAAACTAATTGCCATTTACACTCTCCAGATACTGGGACACATTCTTCTGCATATTAGAAACTGAAAATTTTCAGAAGGGAATCCCAAAATGGAAGTGGAAATGCTCTGAGGCGATTTCTAAACAAGCCATTCTTATTGAAAGCCCATATGTGAGTGTGCTAGTGAGCCCTCTAAAACCATAAATACCCACACCTGGAGAACGTGAGGCATGTTCACATTGCTTTATTCAAGGTGACCTGCAAAATGTCTCTCTCTACATATATTATTTCCTTGGAGATTGTTGCCACCTGGTACAGCTGTGACCTATTCCCAACCTGTAACTGGGGCGCTTCACAGTTGCTGTTCTCTGCCTGCAGTGGTGCCCTCTCCTGCCACAGCAGGCCTCTTGATCTGGTTAGGGATGCTCATCCTTATCTGCCTATACCACACAAAGACAGGTTATTTTCTTTTATAACACATATTGCCGTCTGCCATTATATACTCAAAATTATGAGACATGCAGCAGGATCTCCAAAGCAAATGTCTGGAGGGCTGAGGCCCCTTTCCACAATCCTCACTGCAGAACTGAGGGAAAATGCGTGCGAGGAAGAAGGAGGGTTGCCTAGGGTTGGGGCTGTTCTCTCCCCCATCATCATTTCTGTTTTGTGCCTTCCTCTGCCATATCCTCTAGTTCACCACACAAGTAAAGAGCTATTCAGTATATCAAGTGGGGTTCTTAACCTAACTCCCAAACTCAAATGACTAACGGACAATAACCATGATTTTTAAAAATGTTTAAATAGCAAGTATAAGGCACAAATTTCAGTAAATTATTCAGTGAAAAGTCAGTATCTCTCCCATTCTCACCCCATTTTCTCCCTTGAGGCCAGCACTGCTGCCTCAATTGCAATTTTGTGTTGCCACAGCCTTTCCTATAGTCTTTCAATGCCTTGTCTATAGAGTACATCTCCTCGTTAAGTCAGTAGCATGTCTGTAAATTCTTATCAAATGTGTACAGGAATAAGTGACAAATGTGAAATCCGGCTAAGCCCGGAATAGAACATGTGCCCTAAGAGTACTCTATGAAATAGTAAACAGCTCAATTGTTTGTCAGTTTGCTTTACCACTTTGAAATTCACAAGCAAAACAATGGCTTAAAATACCTGATTATGTCAAGCCAACTGCTACTTTCCAACAGAGAAAACCATTTTATATCTGTGTCCCAAAATTCAGTACTGTTATCTGAAAAAAAGAAAAAAGAGTAAAGATGTTGATCATTGTTCAAGGAGATGCCAGACACAAAAAAGCCTTTGCTACTCAACTAGGCTATTAAGATCAACAGTTCTGGACTCAAATGCAGAATGCAGGTACAAGACTCTGTTTTAAGTAAATGGCAGTGCAAAACTTCAGCTGAAATGGTTTTTGAGCTGGAGACCCACAGAAAGGTGTAGTAGCAAAAAGAGACCTTCACTGCTGAAACAAGAAATGCCCACAATGCACACACAAAGTCATGGTCCACCCTGTAGTTCGACAAAGAAAGTAACATGAACTAGGCAAAAAGAGTCAACATCCAGGCTGCTATTCCTACAACTGGAAAATGCAGCTGACACATCCTGATGCCACAGAAGCCTAAAGATGAGACCTGACTTTTGTTAGAGTCTTAATGCAGAGGTTCTTGTACCTTCAAACCACAACATGATTCCCCACTACATACCATATAAAACAAAGAACCTTAATTTTTACAGAAATCTAATGCATTTAAAAGTTGCAAACTCAAATAAAAAAGGTAAATATCTCTGGAACTCCTAGGTGATTAAAATAAAACAGCTAGCCGGGCTCGGTGGCTCAGCCTGTAATCCCGTGGTTTGGGAGGCTGAGGTAAGTGGATTGCCTGAGCCTGTGGGATCGAGACCCGCCTGAGCAACTTGGCGAGACCTCATCTCTACAATAAATCAAAAATTAGCC
>NW_007246938.1:184617-191264 GCF_000164805.1 Carlito syrichta
TAGCCGGGCGTGGTAGCATGCGCCTGTAGTTCCAGCTACTTGGAAGGCTGAGGCGGAAGAATCGCCGGAGCCCAGCGGGTCGAGACTGCGGTGGCCGGGAGCGTGCCACTGCACTCTAGTCTGGGCGACAGAGACTCCAACTCAAAAAAAAATAAAAAATAAAACAAAATAAAATAAAACAGCTGTAGAATCTTAGCCCTGGATCAAATTGCAAAATGAATTATCTTCCTCCAGGTTCTCATTTCTTCTTACTCTATCTTATAACATGTACCACAATGTGGTTTTTTTTGTTTTTTGTTTTTTTTTTTAGTTGGAGTCTCACTCTATCGCCCAGATTGGAGTGCAGTGGCCACTCCCGGCCACCGCAGCCTTGACCTGCTGGGCTCCGGCGATCCTTCCGTCTCAGCCTTCCAAGTAGCTGGAACTACAGGCGCATGCCACCACACCCGGCTAATAATTTTTTGATTTATTGTAGAGATGAAGTCTCGCCAAGTTACCCAGGTGGGTCTCGAACCCGCGGGCTCAGGTAATTCAATCGCCTCAGCCTCCCAAAGGCGCGGGATTATAGGGTGAGCCACCAAGCCCGGCTACAATGTGTTTTATAGTTAGAGGCATGCATCTGTTTCCCTTGCAAGGGTATGAGCCTTTGGTGACATATTCATCTTTATCATTAATGCTTCACATAGTTAGTGTATGAGGAGACTTCAAAAAGTTTGTGGAAAAATGGAATTAATCAATAAAAATAAAAAAGATAAACTTTCTTTCTCAACATAAGCTCCATCAAGGTCAAGATAGTTTTGCAAGTGATGATACTAGTCATTTATTCCATCTCTAAAGAACTGTCGGTCCTAGGAATTTAGCCATGTCAATGCAGCCTTTTTAAATCATTATTACCTGAAGAAAAAAGGGTTCCCTTTCAAGAGATTTTTCAAGATTAGGAAATAAAGTCAGCAGGACATTAAGGTGGATACCTAATGATCAGGACTGTAAGGTGGATACCTAATGATTTCTCATAGAAGCTCCTACAAAATTGCCCTGGTTTGATGAGAGGAATGAGCAGGAGCACTGTCGTGGTGGTGAAGAAATCTCTGGTGAAGCTTTCTTGGGTGTTTTTCTGCTAAAGCTTTGGCTAACTTTCTCAAAACACTCTTATAATAAACAGATGTTATTATTCTCTAGTCCTCCAGAAAGTCAACAAGCAAAACGCCTTGCGCATCCCCCCAAAATGCTGCTATGACCTTTGCTGTTGACCGGTGTGCTTTTGCTTTGACTGGACCTCTTCCACTTGGTGGCAGCCATTGCTTTGATTGTGCTTTGTTTTTAGGATTACACTGGTAAAGTCATGTTTCATGTCCTGTTAACAGTTCTTCAAAGAAGTGCTTCAGGATCTTGTTTTCACTTGTCTAAAATTTCCACTGAAAGCTGTGCTCTTGTCTACAGTTGATACGGGTGCAATGGTTTTGGCACCCATCAAGTGAAAGTTTGCTCAACCTTAATTTTTCAGTCAGAGTAGTGTAAATTGAACCAGTTGAGATGTCTATGGTGTTAGCTACTGTTCTGCTGTCAGTCTTCTTCAGTTAGGGCATAAACAAAATTAATTTTCTCCTTGAAAGCTGAGGTGGATGGTCTGTGCCTGCAGCCTTCATCTTTAACATCATCTTGTCTTGCTTGTTCTGTTGTCCAAGCAGGAATGCAGAGGTGCGATCCTAGCTCAATGCAGCCTTTAAATCCTGGGCTTAAGCCATCGTTCTGCCTCAGTCTCCTGAGTAATTAGGACTACAGGCATGTCACCTTGCATGGCTAATAAGTTTTTTTTTTTGTATAGATGGGTGCTATGCTGCCCAGGCTAGTCTCAAACTCCTGGCCTCCAGCAATCCTCTAGCCTCGGCTTCCCAACATTCTGGAATTACATGTGTGAACTACCAAGCCTAGCTCATTCCTTTTATTTAATTTATTTTTTTTGGAGTTGCAGTCTCACTCTGTCGCCCAGGCTAGAGGGCAGTGACACACTCATGGCCACCTCAGCATCAACCTGCTGGGCTCCGGCGATCCTTCTACCTCAGTCGTCCAAGTAACCGGAACTACAGGTATGTGCTACCACACCTGGCTAATTTTTTATTTATTGTAGAGATGAGGTATTGCCAAGGTGCCCGGGCTGGTCTCGAACCTGCAGGCACAGGCAATCCATTCACCTCAGCTTCCCAAAATGCTGGGATTACAGACTGAGCCACCAAGCCCAGCCTCTTCCCTTCTTAGAATGAGTTATCTATTTGTAAACTAACTTCTTTGTGGCATTATCCCCATAAACTTTTCATACATTCATCAATGATTCTTCCAGGCAAGTTTCATCATAAATTTGATGTTTGTTCTTGCTTCAATTTTAGCAAGATTCATGTGATAGAGGCTCTTTTCAAACCGATGTCTTATCCTTCTTAGTACCGCAAACTAGATTCTATTCAGATATGTTATAACAAATTAGTTCAAGTTTATTTTGGTACAAAATAAAATTAAAATCCGTATTTTTTCATAATATATATTTGCCACGCACTTTTTGAAGACCCCTCATATGATGGAAATTCAATAAATGTTGCTGAATGAATCCTAAAATAATTTAAAATTTGCTAGGCTAAAAAGTCCAAGTTGGTTAGGTGCGTTGGCTCACGCCTGTAATTCCAGCACTTTGGGAGGCCAAGGCAAGATAATTGCCTGAGCTCAGGAGTTTGAGATCTGTCTGGGCAACTTGCTGAGACCTCACCTCTACAATTAATCAAGAAAAATTAGCCAGGCATGGTGGTACATGCCTGTAGTGCCAGTTACGCGGAAGGCTGAGTGGAAGGATCACCTGAGCCTAGCAGGTTGAGGCCGCAGTGACTGTGAGTGTGCCACTGCACTCCAGCCAGGGTGACAGAGTGAGACTTTGACTCAAAACAAAACCAAAAAAGTCCAAGATAGGAAAAGTTACCTGTGAGTGTGACAAATCTCAGAGAGTACAGACCATTCAAGAATGGAGAGAATCAACAAGTGACTGAGCGTAACTAAATTAGTCAAATTCTAGACTGTTACTAGTAGGCAGTCTGGCCACGGAAATGGGGGGTAGCGGAGATGGGCATATTTCATTTTCTACTTTGTACATTTCTGATGAAATTTTTTACATTAATTGTTAAAAACTGTATATGTCCAAGCCGGGCTCGGTGGCTCAGCCTGTAATCCCACGTCTTTGGAAGGCTGAGGTGAGTGGATTGCCTGAGCCTGCGGGTTCCAGACCCGCCTGGGCGGTGAGACTTCATCTCTACAATAAATCAAAAAATCAGCTGGGTGTGGTAGTGCATGCCTGTAATTCCGGCTACTTGGAAGGCTGAGGTGGAAGGATCACTGGAGTCCAGCAGGTCGAGGCTGCGGTGGCCGGGAGCAGCCACCACACTCCAGTCTGAGCGACAGAGTAAGACTCCAACTCAAAAAAAAAAAAACAAAACCAAAAAAAACTGTGTATGTCCAATAAGGAAAAAAAAAAATTAAGGTATTTCCACTTTGGGGAAAAAAAAGTCTACTAAGGAAAATGAACGAATTATTCATTTACTTTATAATCACTGCAAGTCAGTGAATATAGGTATTGTATGGCTCAAAAACTTTTAAAGGAAGAAGCCAAAATGCTCACAAAGGGCAACTAGCATGCTAAGGAAAGGGGAGAAGAGGAGGGTGCCCACATGACTGTTGCCACAATAAGAAGGCAGTGGGGAAAAGCCTGGAGGGAGACAGAGAGGAGGAGGATGTGGCAATGGCAGCTGGCCCCTCAACTTCATGGCCCTGAACCTCTGAATACCACCACGAGGAACCCAGGGAAAAGGCACCAACTTTCACCTGATCCATATGGCATGCGTTTCCCCATATGACAGAAAGTTTTTGCTCAGTATTCTTCTCACCTATCAAAAATAGCTGTTTAAATTTTGAGTATGCCGTCTGGATTTCCTGCAGAGATAGAAAGTTGCTTGACAGGTCTTCAGTCTTAGCAATTTCATAGGGTGGCCTGTGGATGGTCTTGTAAATCCTAGACATCAATAAGCAACACAAGATTAGAAGAGCAAACACCAAGTTAAAACAGCTATGTGCCTCAATCTATGTTAAGGGCTCTGTAAGTATTCTCCCATTTAACCCTTTCCTACAAGGTAACTGCTTTAAGACTCTTGTTCCCAGTCAATGTATTTGGAAATGAATGTAAGTGGAATAGAACTATCTGGCTTAAGATGATCAAGTTTATGAACTGATAGAGCCATGATTTGGACCAAGGTGACTAAACTCCAAGTCTATTCCTTTTTTTGTTTTTTAAATTAATTCCCTTTGGGGTTTTGTTTTATTTTGAAAAATGCAGGCCACGCACAGTAACTCAACGCCTATAATCCCATCACTTTGGGAGGTGGAGGTGAGAGGACTGCCTGAGCCCACGGGTTGGAGACCAGCCTGGGCAGCATGGTAAAATCTCATCTTTACAATAAATCAAAAAGTAAGCTGGGCATGGTAGCACATGACTGTAGTTCTAGCTACTTGGAAGGCTGAAGTGAAAGGATCACATAAGCCCAGCAGGTCGAGGTTGCAGTGGCCATGAGCATGCCACTGCACTCCAGCCTGGGCAACAGAGTAGGAGCAACAGAGTAAGACTCCAACTCAAAATAAATAAATAAATAAAAATAATAAAAATGCAGAAAAGTAGAAAAGGGTAGTATGGTGACATATACCATATACCACCTAGATCTGACAGCCCTTAACATTAAAGACATCATGCTACCTCTCCTGTAAATACTTCACTATACATCTCTAAAAATAATGCAGTTGACATTCTTAATGATTATGTTACACTGATTCTTTTTTTTTCTTTTTTGTGGAGATGAGGTGTTGCTATGTTGTCCAGGCTAGTCTCAAACTCCTGGGCTCAAGCAATCCTCCCACCTCAGCCTCCCAAAGTGCTGGAATTATAGGTATGAGCCACCATGTCCGGTCAAACAGACTCCTTTCAAAGTAACTAAAAATGACCACTGTTAAGTTGTATTCCCACAGCACTAAGCAACCAGCAGGTAAACAGAAATGAACATACTACTATGAGCTGTTTCCTCTTTCTGGAAAACAAGAAATGAACTAAACAAGAACAAAATGTAGAACAAATACTGACCCATCCAAGAAGCTCTTCTGGATTTGTAAAATGCCATCATCCTGTTCTTTGGGCAGTGCTGACATTTTCAAAAGGGCACTTCCATTGTGGCAGGACCAACACCATATCTATAGAGGGGAATAAAGATTTGCCCAATATAACATACAACCAAAAGAGGATATGTAAGTTTAGCATTTACATTCTTACAGGGAAATTTAGAACTTCAATATGGAACAGCTGGATATATTCAACTTTATTAAGCCAGAGTGTATTTATTCACAATGAAAAATAATGATTCAGTCTTAATAAAACCAACAGGTCTAGGTAGTCACACTCAGTCTTTCGTAAGGTCTAACATATACCTTTTGACTTGGATTTGGTACTGGTAGCCTAGATGATAATATTATTATTAGTAGTAGGATAGCAGCTATCATTGAAGTACAGTTGATTACATGTCAGGTATTTTAGGTGACTTAATTCATTTAATTGTCCTGGTTACTCCCTGTGATAGGTATGATTAATATCCTCACTAATGGCAAGGAACTGAGGCTTGGAGAGATTGAAGGAATGCCCCAAATTGTACAGAATGCATCAGTCTGGCTTGCAAATATAACATAAGGTAGAATGTGGTATACAACAGAAGAACGTTTCAAGGAACAGAAGGCAGGCAAAGGAGAAAGAAACCATATGAGAAACCCTAAGTGACAGGCTAAGGTGTTTGGGCTGTTTTCTGGATACAGTTGGGGTTTTTGTTTCGCAGGAACAAAAGATTAGAATTGATCTTGCGGCAAAGCAGCTGCCTGTGGAGCCTAGAAAGGAGAAAATGGAGGGACTAGTTGGGTAAGTGAGTATAGCTGTGGGCTGTGAACTTTAGGCCCTTCAAAAAGGCCTGGCTAGGTATTTTAGAGTGGCTATGGTCCAGCCCTTGCTCCACTAACCAAGCCATCAGCTTGGGCTCAAAGGTAACCTGGAGGAAAGGAATGCCTTATGTAACTCAGCTGCCCAGAAGGGCCATCTGCCATGTGTAAGCCATACACAGGATATGCCAGCAGTAGCCTAGGCCAAGAGTGAGAGATCAGCACAGTGATCACGGTAATAATCTGTATTACTGGTTTGGGGCTTCTGGGAAAGATAGAACTGGCATTGAGTATAAGGGTTTCTAGTGCCAAAAGAACATCCATGAGGGGGTATTCGGGAGGCCCCTAAATGAGGGTTATGAGCTTCGGAGAAGGCAGGACTGGAGTTCTGGATGCAGATGCTGCTGGCCTGCTGAAGTGAAGAAGATGAGCCCGCCCAGAGAGTGAGGACAGAGTGATACAGAACTGCTTTAGGAACTGCCAAAAAGAGCAACAACTCCTCTCTTGAGGCCAAGATGCACTTAAAGATCAATGGTGAGGTAGAGGTGTTAGAACACTGAGACAAATTAAAGGACCCTTTCCTGTTTTTGTATTTCCTTTTCTTTTTTTTTGAGTTGGAGTCTCACTCTGTCGCCCAGACTGGAGTGCAG
>NW_007246938.1:191388-199101 GCF_000164805.1 Carlito syrichta
GAACCCACAGGCTCAGGCAATCCACTCACCTCAGCCTCCCAAAGACGTGGGATTACAGGCTGAGCCACCGAGCCCGGCTGTATTTCCTTTTCCAATGCCACGTTTATCAGCCTCTATGTGCTGAAACCATCGCGTAGTTTCTAGCCCTCTGCCAAAGGTGGTGATATTTTGAATACTGAAGCAATTTGTGCAGCTCACTCAGATAAAGGGGGAGATACTCAGCCATGAGTGTGTGATGGGGTCTAAGAAATTAAATATTCTTAAGCCTTTTTATCCCCTTTCCTGGGGCAGAAAGGGTAGGCCCTTGGTAACATTCAACCATAACTCAAGGGCATGTATAATAATAACCTCCAATCATAATTGTCTCATCTCATCTGAGGCATGAAGGGCCAACTCCCCTACTATTCTCTATTTGAAACAATAAATAGAAACAAGTAGAATTCCTGGTCAGAGAGAAATTTCTCACAGGAATTTAGCAAAATGTCCTCCTATTGGTATAATACAATTTCTCTCTGTGAAAGGGAGAGTTCTTCATATAAATGACAACACTAGGCAAGAATCATAGTTTGTTAATGCCATTTATTTTTTTAAAAGGCGGGGAGAGGGAGGATTCAGTGCATTGTGCGTGTACGTGTGTGTGTGTGTGTGTGTGTGTGTGTGTGTGTGTGAGAGAGAGAGAGAGTCAGCGTCTCACTCTGTCACCCAGACTAGAGTACAGTGGCATGCTCACGGTTACTGCAGCCTTGACCTGCTGGGCTCAGGCGATCCTTCCATCTCAGCCTTCCAAGTAGCTGGAGCTACAGGCATGCACTGCTACGCCTGGCTTATTTTTTAATTTACTGTAGAGACGAGGTCTCACCAGGTTGCCCAGGCTGGTCTTGAACCCCCAGGCTCAGGCAATCCTCTCACCTCGGCCTCCCAAAGTGCTAGAATTACAGGCTAAGCCACCGTGCCCGGCCTCAGTGCATTTTTAAGGTGTCGCTCTTAATAGAGTCAAAACAGAGTTTTAGGAGAACATCTATAATCTGAGGCTAGATAGCAGTATAAGAAAGAGGGAAGGGAACCAACCAACATGGACATAAGAAGATTGAGACAGCATAATGCTTTCAAAGTCAGCATAGGGATTTAGAAGAAAAAAGGAAGGATGTAATCAGACATTATGGAGAACCAGGACCACTCACAGCTCAATGACTTCTGGGAGGGAAATGTCAGTAGAGTGGGGGGAGTAGAAGTCGTGTTTTAAGAAAAATGAGTAGAGATTCTCTCAATATGTTTGGCAGTACAGGGCAGGAGAACCAAGGACAAAATAGCAGCTTGACTATCGAGGAAGGACTTGTTTAAATTAGGGGAGACCTAAGGATGTTTCCAAGAAGAGCAGAATAACTTGGGAAAGATAACCATGGAAGAGGGAAGGCTGGAGGAACTGGGCTCCAGACAAGGCAAGAAACAAGACAGAGGTTCAGATTCTGTCTGAAAAAAACAGGAGCACAGAGATAAACAATAGGAGATCAAGAAGAAGGAAGTTGAGGGCTCTTGTCGCTGTCCTGGATCCTGCTGAAGTAGGGAAAAGGTCGTCACTGAGAGTTAAGAATGATAGAACAAACAGAATGAAAACCTCTTTACCCAGGAATGATACAGGAAACAAAAAGAGTTAAACAAAAGACTGCTGGGAGGGTACAAGAGTGCTGCTGAGGCAAGGTACAGGTGGTTTTCACAGATCCCAGTAAGCATAGTCTACTGCTTGGCTTGGAAAAATCTATAGCAGTGTTCACTGGCCCTAGAGAAAAAGAGATATACTTAAGGTTGGAGAAGAGTGGAGGGCAAAGGCAGCAAAAGTCTCTAGAATGGCATTGAGGACATAACTGGTCTAACAAATCATGTAGGTCTTTGCTGAAAAGGAATAAGGAAGGCAGGAACAAATAGACTAGGCAAACAGCCAGTGTAAAAAGCATGAACACAAGGAAATGTTCTGAAACAGATCATGGTGATGATTGCATAACATTGTAAATTTACTAAATGTCACTAATGGGAAATTTATGTGATGTGTATTTTAGCACAATTTTTTAAGATTCTATGAATGGTATAAAAGATCCTTCATAACCTAAGCCCAAACTATCTCTTCAGTCTTAACTCCTGGCACTCTCCTAAGCTCCTACTACATATTAACTGCTACTATTGATTTGAGTGCTCATATGCTAGATTCTGGAGAAAATGTTATGTTTATATAAACTTATAGACTAGCAGTTCTCAGACTTTTTGGTCTTACACCTCTTTACATTCTTAAAAATTATTGAGGACCTGAAGAGTTCTGTTTACATGGGTTACAGTTACTGATATTTTTCACATTAGAAATAGAAACTGAGAAACTGTTAATATAGTGATTCATTTAAAAAAGAATACCGCCGGGCTCGGTGACTCAGCCTGTAATCCCAGCACTTTGGGAGGCTGAGGTGAATGGAATGCCTGAGCCCGCGGGTTCGAGACCTGCCTGGGCAACTTAGCAAGACCTCATCTCTACAATAAATCAGAAAAATTAGCTGGGCGTGGTAGCACGTGACTGTAGTTCCAGCTACTTGGAAGGCTGAGGCGGAAGGATCACCAGAGCCCAGCAGGTCGAGGCTGCGGTGGCTGGGAGCGGTCACTGCATTCCAGTCTGGGCGACGGAGTGAGACTCCAACTCAAAAATAAATAAATAAATAAATAAAAATAAAAATAATACCAATTGGTCAGGCTTGATGGCTCAGACTGTAATCCCAGCACTTTGGGAGGCCAAGGCAAGTGGATTGCTGGAGCCCACAGGTTCGAGACCAGCCTGGGCAACTTGGCAAGACCTCGTCTCTACAACAAATAAAAAATTAGCCGGGCATGGTAGCACATGCCTGTAGTCCTGGTTACTGGAAAGGCTGAGGTGGAAGGATCACCAGAGCCCAGCAGGTCGACACTGGGGTGGCCATGAGTGTACCACTGCACTCTAGCCTGGGCAACAGAGTGGGGACCCTAACTCAAAAAAAAAAAAAAAAAAAAGTAATAACTCCAATGACCAAAGACATGTAATACAGATGTTTCCACACAAAAAAATTTAGTAGGATAAGTGGCATTGTTTTACATTTTTGCAAATCTCTTAATATATGGTTAAATAAAAGATAACATGACATTCTTATCTGTCTAACCAAAAAAAAAAAAAAAAGCATGGAGAATGAAATATGAGTAGGTTTAATAAGAATGAGAGGAGGAGGAGGGATAAAATAAGATGTGGACAGAGAGAGGCTTATGAGTCTGATGAGATATATGCTAAACAAGAAACAACAATCTAGGTCACCTTAAGGAAAGAGTTCTCATCTGTGTTTTGCTCCCCTAGGGGACCTTTGGCAATGTCTAGACATATTTTTTGGTTGTCACAACTTGGAGGGTGCTACTGGCATTTCAGAATGTGCTACTGGCAGTGATGGTGTTAAATATTCTACAATGGCAGCCTCCACAACAAAGAATTATATGAACCAAAATGTCAATAGGGGTTAGGTTGCAAAATCCTGTCTTAAACAAGAAACAAGAGGTTATAGCAGTACTCTCTGTATATATTTGAAAGGATTGGGTTTTCTAGGTTAAGGCACGTAATTTCACCAACTCCAAATATAAAATAAAATGCCTTTTAACTTGCTCACGATCATTTTGGGTGGTCTCAATGTTCCAGTCAAATAAAATTTTTAGGTTAAAAAAAAAAAGGAGAAAGAGAGGAAGAGAGACTGAGAGCTCTATGTTCCCTGGGTAGACATATAAATTTCATCTTGTATACTATTTATCTGCTGTGCATTCATGCAAACTGTACTAATAACTTTCTGGATATATAATGAAGGCAGATCTAATGAAGCGAAAACACCTTCCCACAGTTTCTACCAAAGTTATGCTACGGGCTCCTCACTGAGATCTTATCAGAACATTTTCTACTTCTCAGCCCTGAGGCTTGGCTAGGATGTGGAGTATCTAAATTTCATACACCGTAGGAATGTAGGTCTACTCCCATGTGTGGACAGTTTATCTTTGCTTCTTCCCACAGAGCACACCCTCTTTTAATAGATTCGTCTATGAAAGCTTGAAGGACAGAGACTTATTTTCATTCCTCTAAAGCATTCATTTTCAAAATGTAACGTGCACTCCCTTGGGAGATCCAAGTTCCTTTAGGTGGTCTGAGAGGCCACAACTATTTTTTTTTTTTTTTTTTTTTTTGAGTAGGAGTCTTACTCTGTCACACAGGTTGGAGTGCAGTGGCACGCTCATTTACTGTAGAGATGAGGTCTCACCAAGTTGCCCAAGCTGGTCTCAAACCCCTGGACTCAGGCAATCCTCTAGCCTCTACCTCCCAAAGTGCTGGGATTACAGGCATGAGTCACCGCACCCAGCAACTATTTTCATAATACTATGTATAATTTGTCTCTTTTATTTTATTTATTATTTTTTTTTGAGTTGGAGTCTCACTCTGTCGCCCAGACTGGAGTGCAGTGGCCGCTCCCGGCCACCGTAACCTCAACCTGCTGGGCTCTGGCGATCCTTCCGCCTCAGCCTTCCCAGTAGCCGGAATTACAGGCATGCGCTACCACGCCCAGCTGATTTTTTGATTTATTGTAGAGATGAGGTCTCGCTGCCCAGGCGGGTCTCAAACCCGCGGACTCAGGCAATCCACTCACCTCAGCCTCCAAAGCGCGGGATTACAGGCTGAGCCACGGAGCCCGGCTAATTTGTCTCTTTTTCTGTGTTGACTTCTGCACTGATGATGCAAAAACAATGGTGGGTAAAATTGGTGGTGACTTAGCACCAATCACGGAAGGACCACCTAACTGTACTGGTTGTCACCGTATCCATCACTGTCACACTAGCAGGGAAAAAAGTCTGTTTCATTTGAGAATGTCCTTAATGAAGAATTAAAAATTATTAATCTGACCAATACTTGTCTTTTTAATATCCTGTGTGATGGAAAATAAGCACTGATGTTCAATGTTTGTCTCAAGAAAAGGCATTTATGTAACTGAGTTGAGAGCTGATCTAGATGCCTTTTTTCACAGAATTGAAAGACTGATATACAAACTATGGGTTTCAGACTTTGGCATCTGGCAGACAACCATTCAAAAAAAAAAAAATGAACTGAGTTTATCACTTCAAGGAAAACAGCAAACAAATTGTTGCCAACGATAAAAACTGAGCTTTCATGTACAAATTACAATTTTGGAAAACTAGTATTTGCCAATTTAGCTGTAGAGTGTCCCAATTTTTGTTTTGTTTTTTGAGTTGGAGTCTCACTCTGTCGTCCAGATTGGAGTGCAGTAGCACACTCCTGGCCACTGCAGCCTCAACCTGATGGGCTCCGGTGATCCTTTCACCTCAGCCTTCCGAGTAGCTGGAACTACAGGCTCGCGCTACCACGCCCAGCTAATTGTTTATTTTACTGTAGAGAAGAGGTCTTGCCAAGTTGCCTGGGTAGGTCTTGAACCCGCAGGCTCAGGCAATCCACTCGCCTCATCCTCCCAAAGTGCTGGGATTACAGGCTGAGCCATCGAGCCCGGCCTAGTGTCCCAATATTTAAAGACTTTTCAGATGAGATGATGGTATTAATGAGTATGATTTTTGAAACATGAAATAATGAAATATCAATAGTTGAAGATATTTATAATCTATGAACCAATATTTTCCAAATGAGCAATGTATAATGGTACAAAATCACGCATCCATGATTTAAGATCCATTCAAAGTATAAGACAGACCAATGGGTTTTAATTTAACAAAGAATGAAAAATTCACTATGTTTTCAGATTCCTTATTGCAATTATCCTTTACAAAACTTCCACTTATCTACTTTTTGGTGTATCATGAAAAAATAATACTCCTAATTATCTAAAAAGGTTATTAAGTATTCCTTCTTTTCCCAAATATACATCTGTGTGAAGCTGGATTTTCTTTATGTACTTTAACCAAACCCTAACAGACCACAACAGACTGAATAAAGGAAGCAGATACAGGAATTAGGTGTCTTCTATTTCCAAAAATGTAAAACAATGCTATTTTCTATCTTACTGTTTTGGTAAGCATAGTTGTTTTTCATAGATATGTTATTTATGCTAATGTATAATGAGTTTATTATTTAAATCAATAAAAAGTTTTCATTTTGAATTTTTAATACGGCAAATATCAATAGATACAACCCACATTAACAAAAACCCTTTGAGATCCTCAATGATTTTTTTTTTTTTGAGTCAGTCTCACTCTGTCACCCAGGCTGGAGTGCAGTGGCACAGTCACAGCCACCTCAGCCTCAACCTGCTGGGCTCAGGTGATCCTCCCGCCTCAGCCTTCCAAGTAGCTGGAACCACAGGTGCGTGCCACCACATCCAGTTAATGTTATTTCTGATTTATTGTAGAGACAAGATCTCTCCAAGTTGCCCTGGTTGGTCTCAGGCAATCCTCTTGCCTCAGCCTCCCAAAGTGCTGCAATTACCAGTGTGAGCCACTATGCCTGGCTGAGATCTTTAATGATTTTTAAGAGTGTAAAGAGTCCTGATACCAGAAAGTCTGAGATGTGCTACTCTAAATCAAAGGTAGTAAACTGTGGAACATGAGCCAACTATGGCCCAAAGTATCTGAATCAGTTACATATATTTAGAAATACATATATCTCTGGCTTCTTCTGAAAAAAAACAGGACATCTGGCAACACCTGGGTCATATTCCCACATGGCACATGCTGGCTAATGGTGAGAAGTAGCCCATCTAGATCAGGCAGAAGTCTTCTGGTTTACTGCAAGGGTCATGCTCATTACCTGCTCTGTCTCCATGGGTTCCTGGGCATGTGATCTCTGCTTAACCATCTCTCTACCCTTAAGAAAATGACCCTTTTGGTGAACCAGCTGTGTGCACAGCTAGCATTTATTCATAATTCTCATTCCTTACTAAATACCGTGCAGGCCTGGCAATTCCCAACCGCCAATTAGAAACTGGAGTAACTGCCAGAGTCTTGCTTTCTTAGATCAGTGACACATAAATATGGCTCCTATCCCATACTATTATGTGAAAACTAAGAAGCACTTCACATTGTCTCTGGCAGAAAACATGACCACACCCATACAACAATTAATAGTGTGAGGCCAAGCAGGGCTCTGTGGCTCAGCCTGTAATCCCGCGCTTTGGAAGGCTGAGGTGAGTGGATTGCCTGAGCACGCGGGTTCGAGACCCGCCTGGGCAACTTGGCGAGACCTCATCTTTACAATAAATCAAAAAATTAGCCAGGCGTGGTAGCGCGCGCGCCTGTAATTCCAGCTACTTGGAAGGCTGAGGCGGAAGGATCGCCAGAGCCCAGCAGGTCGAGGCTGCAGTGGCCAGGAGTGTGGCACTGCACTCCAGTCTGGGGGACAGAGTGAGATTCCAACTCAAACAAAAACAAAAACAAAAAAACAATAGTGTGAGGCGAAAAAGAATCTTAAATCCTACTACCCATGGAGTAGGCCCAGGTTCAAAATGATTTAGGTGTTAAACTAGGCTGGTTTTCAACACCAGACAGATCTATGATCCTCTTAAGGCTTTTTTAATGTGTCTGCTAAAATCTCAAATGCATTGTGAAAACTTTAGAATTCTGTCCCAGTCATGTGTAAGAGACTCCTCTAAGAAATCCCTAAGATATTTCTGGATCACTTTTGGACTGAAAACAAACTCTTTTGAACCAAAGTCAAGG
>NW_007246938.1:199121-250556 GCF_000164805.1 Carlito syrichta
GCTTTAAGTAGGATCGTTTTGCCAGGATGAACCACTAAACAACCCATGCCTCTCAGAATTTCCAGATGCACTTACTGGTATGCCGTGACCCTGAAAGCGTTGCACATCCTCTTCAGGAAGAGGGGTGGGGACAACAAAGTATGCTGGCAACCTAAAAGAAAGAGATGTTGTCAAGTTTTAGTACTACACTTAATTCACAAAGTATGAAAGCTCAACTTCAATGAACACAAGTAAACTAAGCAGAGTGTTATGACAAGAACCATATTTCCCCGTTAAGAGGACCAGCTCAGATGAACTATTGTTCTCAGTTTGGCATAAAGTACTCTGGCTAAATAAGTCAGGAATCTGGGTTCAAATCCTGATTCTGCCTCAGATTCTGCACTATCCTATGTAAGTTATTCTACCTCTCTGGATCTCTTTCCTTACCCATAAAATGATGGGATTGGAAAATATATCTAAAAGCACATGAATTTCAAAATTGAGAGTGATCATTCTCATCATATAGTAATCACATAAGCACCTGTGCTGCTTTCAGTTAAATTAATATGAAAACCAGTAATTATGATGATTGCTGCTATTTGTCAAGTGCTCTGACCACAGCAAACATTGTGCCAGACTCTGTACTAATTACTTAACATGAATTATTCATTTAGTCCTTACAACAACCCTATGAGGTATGTACTATTTATAAATTCCACTTGATAAAAAAACTGAGACACACTTTGCTAAGATCCTGCTTACACAACTAGTAGGCATATAGTGGAGCTATGACCTGAACTCAAGCAGTATGACTTAGTGTCTAAAAAGAACATTTAGTGTCTAAAAAGAACAAACCTGTTAAGTAGTAGAACATGGCAGGGTTAGGTTTTCAAAGTTGCAGAGATCAAAGATATATGGGGATACTGTCTATTCTTTTAGTCAGCATACATAAGTTTCTGTGAATAAGAAGCCTATTTACCTAAGTTCTAGCACTATGACTCTGTAAACACCTTTGCCTCAAAGAGCTTGAAATAAAGTCTCATGAGAAATAAGGTGCTTACTGGCATCAAATTACACCAGAAGATAATCAGATGGTGTTTGTACGTATGTTGCATGTTTGACATAATCAATTTCTAGGTGATGGAGCAACATATTATACATCACCATGGGGATGTGATCATCAAAATTCAGACTTTGGAAAACTCTATCAAACAAATGGCCAGGTTTCTTCAACAAATTGCAAGAAAAACATAATGGTGTGAGAATCTATAGATTAAGCAATTTCAGAAGCCTGTAAATCAATTGCAAGATATCACTCATTGAATCTTGATTAATAATAAAATGGATTAAAAAGATGAGAGTGAAACTGTTTTAAATGTTTATAAAACACTGGGGAAAATCTGAACTCTGGATATTAAAGAATGTGAAATGTGAAATGTGTGATAATGGCTTCATGGTTATATTTTTTAGAGTTTTAATTCTTAGGACCATACATTTAAATATTTATGAATAAAATGTCATGAGCTCAGGATTTATTTCAAAATAATCCAAGGGAGGGTAAAGTGCTGGAGGGTTGGGTTTAAAGAAAACAGGATTAGTCATGAGTTAATAATTGTTGAGTCTGGGCATTGGCTGGAAGGGAAGTCATTATATCCTCTTTTCTTTTATACTGCTTGAAATTTTCTTATCAAAGAAAACTTTAAAGGTAATTAAGAAAGAAAAACATTCCCATAAGATTGTGATATAAAACCAGGTTTAGGAATCACTGGTCAAGGCTAAAATAACTCAATCTACCAAAACTAAAGAATATTTGACTTCTGAAGTTCTGAACTGCTTGAAATATTTTCTTAAATGTCTGCTTGAATGGCCGAGTGGTAACATAACCCTTCTTTAGGTGCAGGCACTGAAGTAAAAACCTCTTCACAGATCCAACGGTTCTCAAACTCAGGCTGCCCGTGAAAATCAAGTAGGAAGATTAAAAAATTACCAATGTCCAATAGCTACTCAATAACTATTAAATCAAACCTTAAAAGCCCTCCAGGATGAAAACTGTAGTTCTAGAAGATCCTGATACTCAAAGTATGCAACAGCATGTCCTGGAAGCTTAAAAGAAAAGCAGATGCTTGGGCTTCACCCCACCTTCTGAATCAGACTCTGCATTTTTAAAAAATCTTTACTTATTTAAAAAAAATTTTTTTTCAATAGTTTTAGGGATACAAATAGTTTTTGGTCTGGGCTTTAAGAGACCATTGTATCCAATAGGTGATTTTTTGTCCCTCTACCCCTTCGCCGTATCCCCTTC
Organism: Carlito syrichta; assembly: GCF_000164805.1. Lineage (NCBI taxonomy): Eukaryota > Metazoa > Chordata > Mammalia > Primates > Tarsiidae > Carlito > Carlito syrichta. Next base: position 201,403 of record NW_007246938.1, read on the forward strand.
TGAGTCTCCAGTGTCCATTATACCACTCTGTATGTTTTTGCATATCCTTACTTTAGCTCCCACTTATAAGTGAGAATGTGTTTGGTTTTCTGTTCCTCAGTTAGTTCGCTAGGATGATGTTCTCCAATTCCCTCTAAGTTGTTGCAGAACACATTATTTCATTATTTTTGATAGCTAAACAGTATTCCATGGTGTATATATGCCACATTTTCATTATCCACTGATCAGCTGATGGGCATTTAGGTTGATTCCACATCTCTGCAACTGTGAATTATACTGCAATGAACATGCAGGTATGGGTGTCTTTTATACATAATAACCTCTGTTACTTAGGGTAGATACCTAGTAGTAGATCAAATGGTAGATCTACTTTTAGTTCTTTGAGTAATCTTCACACCACTTTTCATAGAAGTTGTGCTAATTTCCATAGAGGTTGTAAATTATAGTACAGTATACACGCATTCTCTTTTCTCTGCATCCATGCCAGCATCTATTGTTTTTCTGATTTTTTAAACAATGGTTATTCTGACTGGTGTAAGGTAGTTTACACTGTGGTTTTAATTTGCATTTCCCTGATGATGAGTGATACTGAGCATTTTTTCATGTTTGTTGGCCACTTGTGCATCTTCTTTTGAGAGTTGTCTGTTCATGTCATTTGACCACTTTTTAATGGGATTATTTAATTTTCTTCTTGTTAATTTGTCTGAGTTCTTTGTAGATTCTGGATAATAGTCCTTTGTTGGATGTACAGTTTGCAAATATCTTCTCCCATTCTGTAGGTTGCCTATTTACTGTTATTTCTTTTGCTGTGCAAAAGCTTTTTAATTAAATTAAGTTCCACTTGTTTATTTTTATCTTTGTTGCATTGGTTTTTGGGATTTTAGCCATAAAGTCTTAACCTAGGTCAATGTCCAGAAGAGTTTTACCTAGATCTTCTTCTAGGATTTTTACGGTTTCAGATCTGACATTTAAGTCTTTAATCCATCTACAGTTAATTTTTGTATATGGGGAGAGACAGGGATCAAGTTTATTTTTCTGCATGTAACTGTTCAATTTTCCCAGCACCATTTGTTGAATAGGGTGTCCTTTCCCCAGCGTATATTTTTGTTTGCTCTGTCAAAGATCAATTGGTTGTAGGTTTTCCGGTTTATATCGGGATGATCTATTCTGTTCCACTGGTCCATGTGTCTGCTTTTGTACCAGTACCATGCTGTTTGGTTACTACAGCCTTTAGCATAATATGAAGTCAGGTAATATGATACCTCCAGCTTTGTTCTTTTTGCTTAGGATTGTTTTGGCTACTCTGGCTCTTTTTTGGTTCCATATGAATTTTAGGATTGTTTTTTCTAATTCTGTAAAAAATTGACATTGGTAGTTTGAAAGAAATTGCATCAAATCTGTAGATTACTTTTGGTAATATGGTCATTTTAACAATGTTGATTCTTCCAATCCACAAGCATGGGATGTTTCTCCATTTTTGTTTCCTCCACAATTTCCTTCATCAGAGTTTTGTAGTTCTTGTAGAGATCTTTTACCTCCTTGGTTAAATATATTCCTAAGTATTTTAGCTGCTATTGTAAATGGAACTGAGTTCTTGATTTCATTCTCCGATTGGTCACTATTGATGTATAGCGGTGCTACTGATTTGTGTGTGTTGGTTCTGTATCCTGCAACTTTACCAAATTCATTTATTAAGTCCAGGAGTCTTTTGGAGGAATCTCTAGGATTCTCTAGGTATAGGATCATACTGTCAGCATGCAAAAATAGTTTAATTTCTTCTTTTCCAATTTTGATCTTCTTCTTGTCTTGTTGCTCTGGATAGGACTTCCAGTACTATGTTGAATAGCAGTGGTGAAAGTGGGCATCCTTGCCTTGTTCCAGTCCTGAGAGGGAATGCATTCAATTTTACTCTGTTCAGGATGACACTGGTTGTGGGTTTGTTATATATGGATTTTATTATTTTGAAGAATGTTCCATCTATGCCTATATTGCTGAGGAGACTACATTTTTTCAAACTTTTCAGGACAGTCACTTGTGGAGTCATTTAAATTAGATTCCTGGCTCCTTGCTCAGTAGCTCATGCTACAAAGCTGAACTGGGGCCCTATGGTTTTAAAAAATTTGTATGTCTTCCCAAACTAGGGAGCCTAAATATTTTACAGTTAGTTCACCAGTTGATTTTCTCTTTCACCAAAAAAAAAAAAAAAAAAAGTACATCTTCCCAAACTAGAGAGCCTAAATATTTTACAAATAGTTCACCAGTTGATTTTCTCTTTCACCAAAAAAAAAAAAAAAAGTCAGAACCAAGTGTATGAGCAAACGTACCCTCCATCACCCAGCACAGGAAGATGCACAGAGACAAAAAGCACTGCAGTCAGTGAGGGGTGTTGAGGATGTCCTCTTCTACCCGCTTACGTCTAGGTGGATTTCATGGAGTATCTACTGTGAGACTTCCAATGGATACAGCAATTTTAATCCTCTTTACTTGCAAAGTAGTCATTTTAGTCATTGGGGTGAGTATAGAATGCAAAATGAATGACTCTCTTAATATAAGATGTCTTTATTCACAGAAAGTTATATGATCCACTCAGGCTCAACCCCAGAGCAGCAATATATCTCCCTGTGCCAGCATCAGTCTACAGGTCCCTCTGTGTTGTACAAACCCCACAGGGCTATACACCTTTCTGAATCTTTACAGGGAGGTGGGATGAGAGAAAGGCTTTTTATTTTATTTATTTATTTATTTTTGGGTTGGAGTCTCACTCTGTTGCCCAGACTGGAGTGCAGTGGCTGTTCCCGGTCACTGCAGCCTCGAACTGCTGGGCTCCAGCGATCCTTCCGCCTCAGCCTTCCGAGTAGCCGGAATTACAGGCATGCGCTACCACGGCCGGCTAATTTTTTGATTTTATTGTAGAGATGAGGTCTTGCCTCCCAGGCAGGTCTTGAACCCGTGGGCTCAGGCAATCCACTCACCTCAGCCTCCCAAAGGCGCGGGATTACAGGCTGAGCCACTGAGCCCAGCTGAGAAAGGCTTTTTTAGTAGGAGAATGAAAAAAGATAAAGAATAGGCATGGAATAGCTATAGCTCTGAACTTGATGAAGATGAAGCGGATACTCAGTTTCTTATTTTTATTCAAACTGATTGAAGCTCCCCTCAACCCCAATTACTGATGGGGCTTTAACTAATTTATTCATTCTTTCTCCTATTTATCGTGCACCTCTTAGAAGCCAGGCCCTGTGCTTGGTACTGAAGATAAAACAATAGCAAAAACAGTGTCCTTGATTTCACAGAGCTGTAGGTTGCAGAAATAAACATTAACCAAATAAGGATATAAATAAAAGCAACCTCACGATTGCAGAAGTGCTAGGAACACAGGCATACATTGCAGTGAAAGCCTTACAAGGAGGCCTTAGTCTTGGGAAAGTTCTCTAAGAAAGTGGCACCAGTCAGGCTCGGTGGCTCAGCCTGTAATCCCAGCACTTTGGGAGGCTGAGGCGAATGGATTGCCTGAGTCTGCGGGTTCAAGACCAGCCCGGGAAACTTGGTGAGACCGCGTCTCTACAATAAATCAAAAGTTAGGCGGGTGTGATAGCACGCACCTATAGTTCTGGCTACTTAGAAGGCTGAGGCAGAAGGATCGCCAGAGCCCAGCAGGTCAATGCTGGGGTGGCTGTGAGTGTGCTACCGCACTCTAGCCTGGGTGACAGAGTGAGACTCCAACTAAAAGAAAGAAAGAAAGAGGCACCTAGGCTGAGATCTGACTGATGAAGTGGAATTAATTATACTTCTACAGCTAGAAGGAAAAGGTACTTCCAGATGAGAGACTGCTAGGAAAGGACAGTAGCAGGAGAACAGTGTGGCCAGAGGGGTATATCATAAAGTCAGAGTCAACTCATGAAGGGCCTTGGAGTGCTTACTGAAGGCCCTGTTCTATACCAAGAATAGTGGAAAGCCACTGAAGCAGGGTGTGATCATATGCTTGTGAAGAAGCCCTCTCACCTGCTGTGTGGAGAATGGATGCTAGGGTGCCAGAGAGCATGGGGGAGACCTGGAGGCAGCCACTACAGTTGTCCAGGGGAGAAACAATGCACAGCCTTTCCTGTATCACCTCCATGGGACAGAAAAACAGAGGGTGGAGCAGGTCGGGCAATCCAAGGGGTGTGTCTGCACTGAGTATTCCAAGCATCAAAATCTTGCTAAAGCTCCATTTTCCGCAGTTATCACTAATGAAAAGCTTCCCTTTCTGCCCTCTCCATCAGGTACATTTTTGGCATGCTAATATCTATGCAAACACCAACAAATCAGTATGTGGCAGGATTTTTTTAAAAAACAATTCTGGGACTGCAGATGTCTTATATTATTATCAATGAAATATTACAAACTATTACCTCCTAGGAGCAGGGATTTGTAACCTCTTTCTAGTAAGAGCTAGCTTTCCCCTTTCAAGTTTTATAACTGGGACAGAGGAAAGAGCAGGGTAGAGATGACAGTGAAATTAGCTTCGGAGGGGGGTGTCAGGTACGCAGGCCACTTCCCAGTGTCACCACAGCTCATGCTGTGACGGGGTAGGGAAGGTGGGGAGGCCTAACCTTGTAATGTTTGAGGTTGCTCAAACTCAGAATTGATCTGCTGAAGAGGCCTAACAGAACCATGAATACAAAGAGCACTACAAAAATACAACACCCTAGGAAACTGTTAGCATGGTACTAGGGAATATGTTCCAAAATAATAAGATTCAAATTTATAAAAACAGATTATGCAGAGTCATTCTTTAAAAATGTAGGTCAGCCGGGTGCAGCGGCTCATGCCTATAATCCCAGCACTTTGGCTGGGAGAAGCAAGAGGACTGCCTGAGCCCAGAGGCTTATGACCAGCATGGGCAACTTGGCCCAACCTTGTCTCTACAATAAATTAAAAAATGAGCTGAGCATAGTGACAAACACCTGTGGTCCAGCTACCTGGAAGGCTGAGGTGGAAAGATTGCCTGAGCCCAGAAGGATGAGGCCGTGGCGTCTGTGAGCGTGCCACTACACTCCAGCCTGGGCGACAGAGTGAGACTCCAACTCAAGTAAATAAGTAAGTAGGTAAATAAATAAATAAATAAATAAAAGCAGATCAAATCTAACTCAAACAAGTAAGTATGTAAGTAAGTAAATAAATAAATAAAAGTAGGTCAGATCCCCTCTACCTCTGCTCAAACTCTCTTCCCCCATCAGCTCAGAGACAAAGAAGCCTCTGGGCCCACACAGCCAGTGGTCTCTCCCCAGCCTTATCTCCGACTCCTCTTTCCCTTTTTGCTCCTCCCCAGTCCAAGGGCCTCATGGTGGTCATTATACAAGCCTCTGGCCTTACTCTTCTGCCTGGAACACTCCTCCCTCAGACATCCTTCAACTCAGTTCTTTGCTTCCTTCAAGGCTTTGCTCAACGGCCACTTCCACAGGAAACCCTCCTGTCCAACCCTCCCCACCATTATCTCCAGCACGCCCTAATCCCTTGCTGGATCTGTTTCCTCCATAGCACTTATCTTTTAATGTTTCTAATTTACTTCTTTATTCTATCACCATCTTCCTCCTACTAGAACGAAAGCTCAAGGAGGGCAGAGGTTTTTAGGCGGCCTATTGACTATCCTCTTTAATAGCTAGGGCACTGTCTGGTACATGGGAGACTCTCAAAAATTTTTGTTCAGTGAATAAATGAAGTGTTCGATAAAAGGAAAGAAAATATACAATATAAATTCAGAAATGCCTCTATAAGTTTTATACTTAGATTACAGATACAACAAGGGCAACAACAACAAAAAGATACAAATTTACTTTCGAGTATTTAAGAGACACTTTTAGAGTTTGCTTAAAAAGCTAGTACTGATATGGAGAAAGAAACTGCTGGTGGGAATGTAAAGTGCTACAATCTCTGTGGAAAACAGTTTGCAAACAGTTGTGAGTTTCCTCAAAAAGTTAGACAAAGAGTTACCAGGTAATCTGGCAATTCCACTTCTAGACTATATACCCAAGATAAATAGAAGCATATATCCACACAAAAATTAGTACATTAATGTTTGTAGCAGCATTATTCAGAAGAGCCAAGAAGTGAAAGCAACCCAATTGACTATCAACTAATAAATGGATAGATAAAATGTGGTATATCTATACCATGGAATACTGTTTGGCAATAAAAAGAATGAAATTCTGATACAAACTACAAAATAGATGAATTCTGAAAACATTATGCAAATGAAAGAAGCCAGTTATAAAAGACCACATATTACATAACTACATTTATATGAAATGTCCAGAATAGGAAAATCTACAGAGACAGAAAGTTGACTTGCCTAGGGCTGGGGAGGAAAGAGGTATTGGGGGAAATGGAGAATGACTGCTAATGCATATGGAGTTTATTTTTGGAATGAGAAAAATATTCTAAAATTGACTGTGATAATAACTGCACAATCCCATGGACATACTAAAACCCGCTGTACACTTCCAACAGGTGCATAGTAGGGCATGTGTCCAGCACTGCTTACCTCTCACAGACTTTATAGCCTTCATTGACACTCACTGCTTTGTACTTCATGTTGCCTTTGGTGCGCTCCAATTCCCAACACCAGTCCTCAAGTGTATCAAACATAGCTGTATGGTTCTGGGGATTGGTGGCTAACAAAACAAAATTTAACAGACAAAACCTTTTCATGAAGCACTGATTTTCATTATGTGACAGTACCACTTCAGGTCCGCTTCCTCCACTAAGCCCATTTTTATCCAAGTAGAGTGAATTCACTGCTTAATGCTAACCTTGTTTCATTTTTTGTCATTAATTCACAATTATGACTGAGGCTATGTCTTTTTATATCATAGGAAAGGAGGTGTTCTTGTTCCATTCCTTGCAAAAGTAATTTATAACTCCATTTTCAGTAATCTGGCCATGAGATAATTTATATAACACAAAAAGATTGTGTGAAGCACTAAAAGACAGGCTTGGCACAGATGCTAAAACGGTGAAATATTTTTAGCTCTACCCATATGTGCCTAAGATGGCAAACTAATTTGAATAGCATCTCAGGTTCTTGAATGTAAATCCTCTTTCAGTTGGAAGATGTACTGCCTGCAAGAGGATTGTCCAGTGTGACAACTGGTTATTGAAGGCTGTAAACAGATCAGACAGCCCCAGTGAGTGTCAGGGCCAGTTAGCCAAAGGCTGCATCCTGGTGATGGGTTCTTCTGTCCCTAGCCTAGTCCTGCTACCACCCCCTAGGACGAAATGCCCAGGAACACTGCTCTTGCAGTCCAGCAGACATGTCCTTGGTCCTCTCTCAAGCCATGGCACTGCTTTCCGGGGGTGACATGCACCAAAATAATCTTGGGTATTAACACAAATTCTATCACAAATAGTTTAAGTCTTTGCACATCTAAAAAATCAAATCTGAGAAAAACAAAGTGTTTGCTAAAACTATCCCCACCTGGTCCTTTTAATAAAAACAAATCATAGCAAAAAAACAAGAACAAAGATGATAATAGTCAGCGCTTATTTGGTACTTACTATGTACCAGGGAGTGTTCTGAGCATACATATTACATTTTATTAACTCAATCCTCACAACTCTATAGACAGACAACAAAATAGTTAATATTCTTCCCTCCGTTTTATAGATGTGGCTCAGAAAGGTCGAGGAACCTGCCTAAAGCACAGAGCTAGGCAGTGATGGAGCTGGAATTCTAACCCAGGCAGCTATAAAGTAAATTTCCATAGAATACTAATGGAAAAAAAAATTCTCTCCATGGACATAATAATACATTCCCAATTCAGCACAGTGGGTCATTTTCTTAGCAATACAGGAAAATCTTTCCCTCAAATGTTATGTCATAAGCATTTAAGACTCTCTAGACAAAACACATTTGTGAATTATTAAGCCAGGGAATAATCAAAGGTATTCAAACTGGAAAGCACTCACCTCTACAAACCCCTATTCAATTAAAAAGTGAATTTGTCATTTAGCATCTATAATCTTTACTTCTCAAAAAAATGAGAATAGGAAGGAAGAGAGAAGAAGTATGGCGTTAACATAGAATAAAAGATGCTACACATCCTAGGCCTCTGGCACAAAAAGCCACCAGAGAGTAATGAAAGTGCCAAGGTCGATCAAGGTAAGAGTTTCACCTTCATATCCCCACAGGACATAAGGAAGACATAAGGAAGAGTCAGAATTCCTAAAAATAGAGTATCATTTTTCAAATAGATACTCCATAAATGTTTATATGAATTATTGTAGAAAAAAGTCATATTTGTATATCTCGTATTGCCACAAGCTGTTAAGCCAGCATTCAGTTAATCAGCACTTACATATATAGCTACAGTAAAAAGATATGTCATTCACAAAGATGAACTTACTGAATTAAGGGATAAATTTTATGTTCAGTCTAATATTAGTGCCAAGTGTACTTCATGCAATTCTCTGAGCATAATCTGTCCTGAATAATATGCAGTTTTATTCTCAAATAATTCTCACTTAATGACTGTGACCTATGTGCTCTGAATTTAACAATTTATAATCTTCACAAGACTTCAAGGGAAGCACTAATATTGATGTTTTTAAAATGAGAAAACAGGCCAGGTGTGATCGCTCAGCCTGTAATCCCAGCACTTTGGGAGGCCAAGGCGAGAGGATTGCCTGAGCCCAGGGGTTTGAGACCAGCCCAGGCAACTTGGTGAGACCTCGTCTCTACAATAAATCACAAAAATTAGCCAGGCATGGTGGTATGCGTCTGTAGTTCAGGCTACTTGGAAGGCTAAGGCGGAATGGTTGCCTAAGCCCAGCAGGTTGAGGCTTGGTGGCCGTGAGCGTGCCACTGTACTCCAGCCTGGGTGACAGAGTGAGACTCCAACTCAAAAATAAACAAACAAACATAAAGTAAAATAAAATAAAATGAGAAAACAGAGACTCCTAGAGTTAAGTGTCATCCCCAGGATCACATAGCTACAAAGCAGCTTGGTCAGGATTTGAACTCAGGTGAGACAGACACCAAAATGCCTACTTTTTTTACTGAATCAGCAGAGTTCCCAAAATGCAACATGCTCTCTGAGATGTCTACATCTCTGTACATGCCAATTCCACTTCCTAAAATACTCCTCTAAGGCTGCCAGATGCTCCCACACCTCCAAGATGAGCTTTGGCATAGCATTCTCCCTTTGACAGTCTGTCCTCCCCAGAGTGGGTGGGCGCTTCCATCAGAGGATACACCACCCCACTACCTTTCCTGTTTGACATCATGCTCCTTGAGGACAAGAATTGAGTCTTGTTCACCTTCATATCCCCCCAGGACTTGGCTCATAGCAAGCATTCAATGAATGTTTACTAAATGTACAGACCATGAGAAAGCAACTCTGTGCTCCAGAAAGCCTTATGACAAAGCCTTATGTGCTTTTAAAAGAAACTGTCACTTCCCTGATAAAAAAGCACATAGGACTCAGGATCACCAAACATCAATTTCATGTTAAAAGTAGTTGGCAGAACAAGTGAACAGACTGAGGTGGAAGAAATAGAGAAGGATAAAGACAGACATCTGTGAAAACATGTCTAATGCTAGGCATTGTTAATGGCTAATTCAGATGGCCAGAGTTTCTTTTTTTAAAAATTGCTCTTTTGGCCAGGCTCAGTGGCTCAGCCTGTAATCACAGCACTTTGGGAGGCCGAGGTGAGTGGATTGCCTGAGCCCGCGGGTTCGAGACCCGCCAGGGCAACTTGGTGAGACCTCATCTCCACAATAAATAAATAAAAAAAAAATCAGCCGGCCATGGTAGCGCACACCTGTAATTCCGGCTACTCAGAAGGCTGAGGCGGAAGGATCACCGGAGCCCAGCGGGTCGAGGCTGCGGTGGCCAGGAGCATGCCACTGCACTACAGTCTGGGCAACGGAGTGAGACTCCAACTTAAAAACAAACAAACAAAAACAAAAATTGCTCTCTTTTTCAGTGACCTGAATGAAAACATTTGAAACTTTAAGTTTTCTCTAACTAAATTAGTTTTATGATGTGCTTTTCTTACGTACAACAGTTCCATTTTCCCCAAAATATTTGCTACAAAGCATGTTTGGGATGTTTAAAAACTTTCTAGAATGCAAGAAATTGTCTAGAGTCTTATAAACTGAAATCAGGTATATTTAAGTGGAAAAAAGAGCCCAGTGACAAGCACAGTTACTTTACACTTGTCTCTATCTTGTTTCTCTATAGTCTCACATTCCTAGTACAATATATTGTTTTTGTCTTTCATAAGATGCAATCAATCAAACAATTCCTTGCAAAAGCAAGCAAACAAGCCTAAAAGATAAGTTAAAACAAAAATCACAGGGGAAAAAAAGAAGCAGAAACCTGAATGAATCACTCAAGCAAGAGGTGACCAATTGCTAGAGAAGAGAGGAAAAAACCCTACGCATGAATGAGCATTTCCCAGCTGGTTGCAGGCAGGAACTGGGAGGGTCTTTCCTATCCTCAAATTAAAAACTAGAAGACACTTACCTGTATTGTTTTGTGCAGCAGTTGCATAAGAAAACAGAAACAATCGTTTAAGCAATTTAGGAGCCTGGGTATGATGAATAATGCCACTGACAATCTAGAAAGTAACCAATCAAAGGATATAGTTATGCTTTTGAAAGATAAACACTAAGACAGACAAGAGTCAAAATGTCTAGGTCTCAGTCATGCAAATGGGGCTCTGATGGACTATACATTGATTCTTATTTTATCTATGATGTTAGCTTTTCAAATAATGCCAAATCAACAGAATACTAATCATTTTGTCAAGTTTTCTAAGAACTCTGAATTTCTAAGAATATTTTAAGAACAGTCTAATTTCTTAAAAACAAAGCGCTGCCGGGTATGGTGGCTCACACCTGTAATCCCAGCACTTTGGGAGACCAAAGCAGGAAGACTGCTTGAGGTCAGGAGTTCAAGACCAATCTGGGCAACAAAGTGGAGACTCCCATCTCTACAAAACAATAGAAAAATTACTCAGGTGTGGTAGCATGCGCCTATAGTCCCAGCTACTTGGGAGGCTGAGGCAGAAGGTTCACCTGAGCCCAAGAGCTCAAGGCTGCAGTGAGCTATGATTGTGCCACAGTACTCCAGCCTGGGTGACAGAGTGAGACCTTGCCTCAAAGAAAAAAAAGTGACAAAAAACTTAAATGTCATATTAAGTCAGATACTCTAAAATATCTGACCTGTCAAAGACTTAAGGCTGATCAGATAATAACCAAGACACTTAGCTGTTCTGACCCACTTGTTGTGACCTTTAAGACCTTCTTCTAGCTGGGTGCAGTGGCTCACGCCTGTAATCCCAGCATTTGGGAGGCAGAGGCAAGAAGATTACCTGAGCCTATGGGGTTCAAGACCAGCCTGGACAACATGGCAAGACCCTGTCTCTACAATAAATCAAAAAGGTTAGCTGGGCATGGTGGCATGTACCTGTAGTTCCAGCTACTTAGAAGGCAGAAGATCACCTGAGCCCAGCAGGTCCACACTGTGGTGGCCATGAGTGTGCCACTGCACACCAGCCTGGGCAACAGAGTGAGACTCTGACAAACACACACACACACACACACACACACGAGACCTTCTTCTAAAAGACAAGGGAAAGAAATCAATCTATCATGCTTTCAGTTTGTCGACTATGCCAAACAAAAGTATGTTTGATTAAAATGATTGTTCAAGCCGGGTTCGGTAGCTCAGCCTGTAATCCCGTGCCTTTGGGAGGCTGAAGTGAGTGGATTGCCTGGGCCTGTGGGTTCGAGACCCACCTGGGCAACTTGGCAAGACCTCATTTCTACAATAAATCAAAAATTAGCTGGGCGTGGTAGCGCACGCCTGTAGTTCCAGCTACTTGGAAGGCTTGAGGCGGAAGGATCGCCAGAGCCCAACAGGTCAAGGCTGTGGTGGCTGGGAGTGGCCACTGCACTTCAGTCTGGGCGACAGAGTGAGACTCCAACTCAAAAAAAAAAAATAATAATTATTTGGCTGGGCTCGGTGGCTCAGTCTATAATCCTAGCACTTTGGAAGGCCGAGGTGAGTGGATTGCTTGAGCCTGCAGGTCAAGACCAGCCTGGGCAACTTGGCGAGACCTTGTCTCTACAATAAATTTTTAAAAAAGTATTGTTCAAACTGAAGTTTCTAGTTTCTCAAGAAATTTTCTACACTCATACCACTCTTTTCATATCGTGAATAGATACCAGTCATATTTATTTATTTATTTATTTTTAATTTTTTTTTTTTTTGAGTTGGAGTCTCACTCTGTCGCCCAGACTGGAGTGCAGTGGCCGCTCCCGGCCACCGCAGCCTTGACCTGCTGGGCTCTGGCAATCCTTCCGCCTCAGCCTTCCAAGTAGCTGGAACTACAGGTGCGCGCTACCACACCCAGCTAGTTTTTTTTTATTTATTGTAGAGATGAGGTCTCACCAAGTTGCCCAGGCAGATCGCGAACCCACGGGCTCAGGCAATCCACCCACCTCAGCCTCCCAAGGCGTGGGATTACAGGCTGAGCCACCGAGCCCGGCTAGTCATATTTATTATTCTGACTGAACTACTACATTATCTGAAAGAAAATGAAGGAGTTACCTGTACATGTGCAAACTCACTGTGGCCCAAGAAAATATACACGAACTGGCTTCTTGTTAGGTTTCCCTGATGTACTTACCATGAGAGTGGCAAGTTTGAGGTCTTCAATACCCAAATCTTGGAAGTTATAAGGAACATCACACTGATACAGTTACTTTCTGAATATACCTAGCTACATATCCTAACTCACTGTGGCAAGCAGGAGATCAAGTTTACTTAATCTCCAAAAGCATAGCAGATGATTTGGCTTTGCTCATTTGACCTGTGCACCTCTTCCTTTCATGCACAACCACCACTTCCCAGAGGTAAACTCATTTACTCATAGGAGTTGGAAATCACTTCTACTGTCTGTTGGAAAGTCGGTCAGAGGTGGGGGAAGAGGGATAAACTTTTAGCTGTTGCATTCTTCCCTTTTCCCACTGGCTTCTGACTTGGTTTACTGCCTCCTACCCTGTAGTGACTCTGGGAATCAAAACATTGTTAACTGAAGGATTAAGTGTGCCAAGATGACACACAGGCATGCTTTACCAAATTGCCTCTCACATTCAAATCAGTGAATATGGGATCATAACCAATTTCAAGTTTATAGAGTGAAAGTCTCCCCCTCAACCATCATGCAATACAAGCAAAAACTAGAACTAGTGAGGGAAAGCCCGATGGGAAATAAAACCTAAAAACACATGCAACTAGTTACCCTTTTGACTTCTTCTTCCTTTGTGTACCTCAAACAAAAGTGGAACACTCGGAGGTCTTTGCAGTGGATGATGAGCTTCTCAGGGTATTTTTTCAGTTGTCCAAAAAGAGTTTTTCTTTTCTCATCAAATACTACAGATCAACAATGAAACCAGGGAGGGAAATTATGTTATATGGAAATAAGTTAATGCTAAAGAAACAAGTTGGGGTATTACCTTCTAAGGATACCTCTCAAAAATGAGAGAAAAAGTACCTTCTAAGGATACCTCTCAAAAATGAGAGGAAAAGTCTGCCTTTTGAATGATTGTCAGAGGAAGCCCAGGCCTGTCCAGCAGGGGGACTCTGGCTCTCTGAGCAGTCAGAGTTCTTCATTCCATTGGTGTAAGCACTAGACCAAAATAGACTGGCCATGGCAGAATTGATTCCACTGGGCTAAAGAAAACCAAGCTCAAAAGCTGAAAGTATAAAGGATGAAAGGAGCTGGGGTAGGTGGCTTAGCCTGTAATCCCTCGGTTGGGGAGGCTGAGGTGAGTGGATTGCCTGAGCCCGCAGGTTCAAGACCCGCCTGGGCAACTTGAAGAGACCTCATATCTACAATAAATCAAAAACTAGCCAAGCGTGGTAGCATGTGCCTGTAGTTCCAGCTACTTGGAAGGCTGAGCAGAAGGATTGCCTGAGCCCAGCAGGTCGAGGCTGTGGTGGCCAGGAGTGGCCACTGCACTCCAGTTTGGGTGACAGAGTGAGACTCCAACTCAGAGTCAGTTTCTGGGTTTTGGGCTAGGATCCCTACTGACATGTTCCTCACTGTCCCAGGATTTGGACCGACTCAGCACTTACTGGTATTAAGAACATCATAAATGGTTACAAAATGATTTCTGAAGATGCCCTGAATATGAAAATAGAGAAGTGAAACAGAGAGAGGCTTGGCAAGAGAGGTTTGTTTAGTCAGCAGAAAAGACATCCCAGTGCAATACAATAGACCTTTATCAGAGCAGCCAGTAAAGTAAAACCTACACAGCTAACGCTGATAGCAAAAAGCATGACCAGCATCTAATATATAATGGCAATGGGTGGAGTATTAGAAAGAACAAGTTCCAAGTTCAAGTCCAAGTTCTTCCAGCTAAGTGACTCCAAACAAGCCACTTTACATCTGAATTTATCATCCATAAAACTGATTAAAACAAGATAATGTGATGAAAAAATGTTAGTAAATTATAAATTGCCATAAAAATATCAATCATTATCAGCTACACTTTCAAAGGCTGGCATTACCCCAAGGGAAAACAGATACTTACCTCCATAAATCTGATCAACACAATGGAGTGTAATATCATTTTCTCCTATAACTTTATTCTTAAATTGAGTTTCCTAGAAGATTCAAAAGGAAACAACTGTGACTTCTCTGTGCACCATTAGACATTCATAGGATGAGCAACTCACCATTCTCCAATTGCATATTAAGAAAAACAGGGGGCTGGACTTGGTGGCTCAGCCTGTAATCCTAGCACTTTGGGAGGCCGAGGTGAATGGATTGTCTGAGCCCACGGGTTTGAGACCAGCCCAGGCAATTTGGCGAGACCTCATCTCTACAATTAAAGAAAAAAAATTAGCCGGGCGTGGTAGCACACACCTGTAGTTCCAGCTACTTGGAAGGCTGGGCCAGAAGGATTGCTGGAGCCCAGCAGGTCGGTGCTGGGGTGACATGAGTGTGCCACTGCACTTCAGCCTGGGCAAAGGCGTAAGACTCCAACTCAAAAAAACAAAAAAAGAAAAACAAAAACAAAAAAAGAAAATGTAGCTATATCCCTAAGAAAGTGATGATGGCAGTGTGTGAGAAAAGCCTGTGAGCATTCATTTTCCAAACCCGGGCAAGACATGCCATTTCTGGGCTGCTCCTAGGCAAATCCACCATGCTACACACGATCACGCTGAGAAGTATGGGGAAGTGACCTGCAGGTTAACATTTCTCCACACAAATGTGAATAGAAGATTGACAGAGCTAACTGAAGCCAGCTTTAGGACGAAAACACTGGGAGATTCAAGTTTCTAGTAAATACTGTTTTTGGACAGGACTGTGAACCAAGCCCAAGACAAGACAAAGGAGGCAGCACTAATGCTGCTATTTAAAAGCAAGCGTGGTCCAAGATGGCTGGCATACTGGGGCCAGAAATGCCTTGGCTGGGTTTCCACTAACATACTCTCCTGGTGGTATGGGCAGTTCTCTCCTTACCTAACTACTCATTCTTGATGAGCAGGGACAAATCTCACAAGGATACTGCTACTAGGGTCAAATTAAACATAAAGTGAACCCAAGTTCAAAGGCTGCATTCACCATTAGTTTCATTATTGAACTCAGCTCCTGAATTTGAGGAAAAGTTTAGTATAAAGAAAACATGGGGAACTAGTATATTTGGGAGATGCTATTCCAATGAGTGATAGAAATGCACTGAAATATAAAAGAGAGTAAGAAAAAGTTGATAGTCAACTTATGAGGTTAAAAGCAAGCCAGAAGCCGGGTTCGGTGGCTCAGCCTGTAATCCCACGCCTTTGGGAGGCTGAGGTGAGTGGACTGCCTGAGCCCGCGGGTTCGAGACCCGCCGGGCAACTTGGCGAGACCTCATCTCTACAATAAATCAAAAAATCAGCCGGGTGTGGTAGCACACGCCTGTAGTTCCAGCTACTTGGAAGGCTGAGGCGGAAGGATGGCCAGATCCCAGCAGGTTGAGGTTGTGGTGGCCGGGAGCAGCCACTGCACTCCAGTCTAGGTGACAGAGTGAGACTCCAACTCAAAAAAAAAAAGCAAGCCAGAAGTCGGGCTTGGTGGTTCAGCCTGTAATCTCAGCGCTTTGGGAGGCTGAGGTGAGTTGACTGCCTGAGCCCGCGGGTTCGAGACCCGCCTGGGCAAGTTGGCGAGACTTCATCTCTACAACAAAATAAAAAAGTAGCTGGGTGTGGAAGCACATGCCTGTAGTTCCAGCTACGGAAGGCTGAGGCGGAAAGATCATCAGAGCCCAGCAGGTTGAGGCTGCAGCGGCTGGGAGCAGCCACTGCATGCCAGTCTAGATGACAGAGTGAGGCTCCAACTCAAAAAAAAAAAAAACGCAAGCCAGCACAGAACAAGATACAAGTGGGAAATTTCTAAATGGTTCTATCACTAAAAGGGAACCCTGAAGGACAGAGAGCAGGTCAGTGATGAGAAGGACTTCTGTCTTTTGTTTGTATTTATGTGTGTTGGGGAAGTGGAATAATTGAGAAGCTGGGAATAAAAGACAACAGCCACAACTGTACTGTTTCCCCAAACTCCACCAAATGTAGCTCGTACGTACATCATTATCCAGTACAGATTCATCATCACCCAAGAAAGCAATCTTGAAGTCTGTGCAGACAAGTCTCCCATAGACTCCACGCTGACAGGAATCTTCCTGGACATACTTCAGTACTGTACTGGCTTCACAAAGCAGCTGTTCACCTGGTGGAAGCCAAAACAAGTTCTCCTTAGAGTCCTTCGGGAGCTTATAGCAGGTAAACATTAAAAGCTTTCCAGTCTTATTGACATAAGGATGAACATGCAATACAATGCAGCACTTCTCAGTATGGCATGGCTACAAAACTAGGAGAGAAGATGAGGTAGAGTGGGGACCATCAATCAGTGAAATAAATATGGCTCTGATATACCTTCATGCAGGATATTTCTTTGTCCTCTCACTGGGAATAATGGAAGTTCCCAAACAGGTGGCAATGATCTCAGCTGTACTTTCAAGCATAGATCCTAGTGTTTTCATTACTTTGACCCAAGCAGATGTTCCATAGAAGCAATACCCTAAATGAGCAGGCAGGCTCACCAGTATGTCCCAGAATGCAGATCTCAAGCCTACTTTCCTGTGAGAGGGGATAACTTCTAACACAAGAATTCTCAGAGAAAGCAGGGGTGTCTCCCTAGCTCCTTGGCTTCTGGGCAGCATCCTTAGTCATAAAAGGTGCTACAGCTTCCGCAGCATAGCCACCCTGTTCTGGTTCCACACCAGGAGGAAAAAGGAGGTCAGAGGTTTGTGGGGGGAAAAAAGCGGTTTCCTCTTTTTCTTAGTTGAAAGTATTTCCTGTCAGTGTGTCACCTCCCCTGCAGCATCCAGTCCACACGAGAAGCTGTGGCTGCCGGAGACAGAGTACTTCTCTTTAGAGTAAAAAAAAGATTAGAACTGGGGGCTAGGCAGGTATTCTTTGCTCCCTAGAAGCAGAAAAGCTCATGAGGGCAAGAAAAAGTGTAGACTATGAGAGAAATAAAAAACTTAGTGTAAATGCTTCGCAAGGAAAAAGAAAAGAAATTTTCTGCTCCAACAGATAACCAACCATTTCCACTCAGAATCTCCCTCTGAATATCTCCTTTAAGTTCTCTAAATTTACTTTTTGGCTCAAAATTTATTGAGTCTAGCTTTCAATATAAAAATAAAGAAGAGTGTCAGACACTCAGAAGGGACATATATTATGATGGTTTTTCTTTTCCTTCTTTCTTTTTTTTTCATCTTCCAAGGGTTTAACTACCCCAGGCTAAAACACTAAGGAAATACCAGAAGATGGCTTAGTCACTAGGCCAACCTCTAGAGAGATCACAGAGTTTGAAGAAAACAATGAAGTCATGGCTTCAATAGGGTTTAAAATAGTCCCAGAAAAGGTGCCTCAGCTAAGTCCAAGGTGGAAGACACGTGAGCAAGCCTTCCTGTGCTTTCAACTCTCAATGTGAAGCAGCTTTTAATAGTGAGGTACTCCCTAAAACCTGCCAGCCCCTCCCATAGTCATGTACTGGAGACCAGAACTTAGCATGTACTAGCTAATACAGCATTCCTGGTGAGGCCCTTTGCAAACATGGCATGCTATGCCAATAGTGATCAACTTGTTTGTACAGATACAGTCTGGAATCTTGATACTTGGGAGCCGGATATGATCTTTGTCTAGTTTAGGAAACTGAGGCTCAGAGGAGTTAACTGTGAAGTTACCACTACATACCTACACCTAGAAGAGACTGTGAAGCAACCTAGGAGAGGGGAAAATAGACCTAATGTTAAGCTAAAAATAAGATTAATTTCAGAAACTATTAATCCAAGAAAAGGAAAAACAAAAGGAGCTATGAATTAAAGTTAAGGTCATTGTAGAAAAAAGCCTTTGAAATTTAAAAACTTCAAAAAGTTATAGGATTCCAATATATTTTACCAAATAAGGTGGTTCAGTCAGACACTGAGATTCATAGCCTCTCAATAAACTGTAGAGATTCATAGCCTCTCAATAAACTGGAATAAAATAAAAAGTACAAAAAATTAGGCCTCTATTGCTTTGAGAAAATGTTCCTTAAGAAACTTATGAAAAAAAAGCTAGTTTGGATTCGGAAAAAGAAAGTGGAAAAAGAATTAAATACACATATCACAGAATATCCCATATATGGAGAGGATACACCACCAAGCAGTTTCTGTTCCTGAACTCAGATGTGATTAAAACTTAAGCTACAGTCACTGCCCTCCATCTCAGAAATATTCAACGAATACAGGCACCTTCATTATGACAGCAGAGCAAAGCTATGGAGGCTCCAGAGTTGGTAAACCCCAGCATCCCCAACACATATGCCCAGATGCATAAGCAGAAATGGACCAACAGGTAGAGAGGCCACCCCCTCAAAGCTGGGCCTAAGAAGCTGGGGAGCATGAGCAGTTGCCCTATTCAAGGGCAGGTACAGACTTGGGCTGTAGAAAGAGAGTATGGACATGTAAGGGTCTGTGGGGGCCTAAGATTTTCCTGACTGGGTACCAGCATCCTGGATGGGACCAAGTAGGATAATCTGAAAAAAGCCTTATTTGCTTGTAAAAAAGGTAAGAATTTCCCAGGTTTATTTTCATCTGCTTGGGAGAGGAGGAAGTAAGAAAAATTCTTTACAGATGCTGTAATACTCAGATCCAGGTGTGTAGTTACTGAACTAAAGACCTTGATATTTTTGTCCAACTCATTACGTTACATATGAGAGAATGAAAACAAAGGAGTTTTATATATAGCAAGACTAGGGATGATGTAATTTATCACTGGCTTTGAGTTGCATGAGTTATGATGCTAACATGACGGTTACCTGGCAACAAGTGAAGAGTTTCTTCCTTCTCTGTTACTTCCTTTTCATTTGTGTGAATTTCCTAAAAGAGAAGAGCAAAGGATAATATTTTTCTTTGTTTAAGGCTTCAAAAGGAATAACATAAAGCCATGCTCTTAGCTTACAAATTAAAATATCATATACCTTTAGGAGCTTTTTGTTTACTTGACAAGCTAGTTACTTTTTTTTTTTTGAGTAGGACTCTCACTCTGTCACCCAGGCTAGAGTGCAGTGGCATGCTCACAGTCACCACAACCATGATCTGCTGAGTTCAGGTGATCCTTCCACCCCAGCCTTCCAAGTAGCTGGAACCATAGACACACACCATCATGCCCTGCTAATGATTTCTTGTAGAGACAAGGTCTTACTAAGTTGCCCAGGCTGATCTCAAACCCCTGAACTCAGGCAATACTCTCGCCTCGGCCTCCCAAAGTGCTGGGATTACAGGCATGAATCACCATGCCCAGCAGCTAGTTACTTTTTAAAAGTGTTTTTAACTAAAAGAACACAAACAATTTCAACAAGTTAGGGATAGTCAACGTATTAAACTAATTACTTAGGATCAACAACTATTAGTTGACCCAGAGGGTAAGGGGGCGTATAGGTGGGTACTCCTTATCTAAAGGAACAAGTAGAAGTATCACACAGCAAAGCAAAGCAGCTCTGCCCAGTGAGAATCAAGGGTTGAGAGCAAAAGAAGTCCGGGCTCAGTGGCTCAGCCTGTAATCCCAGCACTCTGGGAGGCCAAGGTGAGTAGACTGCCTGAGCCCGTGGGTTCAAGATCCGCCCAGACAACTTGGCGAGACCTCGTCTCTACAATAAATCAAAAATTAGCCGGATGTGGTAGCGCGTGCCTGTAGTTCCAGTTACTTGGAAGGCTGAGGCGGAAGGATCATGGGAACCCAGCAGGCCAAGGCTGCGGTGGCTGGGAGCGTGCCACTGCACTCCAGTCTGGGCGAGAGTGAGACTCCAACTCAAAAAAAAAAAAGAAAGCAAAGGAAGACTGTGTGTTCTTGAGAGAAAATGGACATATGTAAAAGACTTAAATGTAAGACCTGGAAAATATGACTGTATCAACTCAGTACTGATCTGTACTATAGCATACCAGGGCTCAGTAATGGCGGCTGGAACATTCTGTGCCCATTTCTAAGTTATCTAAAACCACAAGGCAATGTCAATGGGGTGCAATCACTTCTAATGGGGAATCAAGGCCAGGTTCTGAGTCACTATTTCCCAGTAAAAGTAAATTCAAGTGCCTCTATTTGGGGTTCAGTGTTTAGTCGATATTCAAAGATAATTAGCAAACCTTAAGGAATGGACCAAAGTGATTATCATAAATAACTGTTAACAAAAAGGAGAGCACAGTGGGCCTTCTCATGGAGTCTACCATACCATCCATGAATATTCTTGCCAAAACATTTGTCAACCTCCATCTGCTTGAGCTTCCATGGCAATCAACCAATTAAGAAACAGTGGGACAAAAACCATGTTAAATGACACTATGGGAGAAGCAATCACTCAAATTCTGACTGTGGAAAATTCTATGACAACCAATTTTGTCAACAAGTAAAACTGAATTATTTTTGTTTTTGGTAGAAGGCTCTAGGTGAAAAAAGTTTTCTAAATTTGTTAATTAGACTGAAATATGGTATTAGAAGAAACGTAGGTTCAGTCTATCTTGAGACTGAAGAAGAATGTCACAATTTTCTTGAGGAGCCATTTTGAACATGTTCTATGTTGGAGGTAAACACAATTTCCATCCCAGGAGATGCCAACAAATCAAGTCCTTCTTTGGTCGCGCTTCTCAAACTTGGGGTGCATCCGATTATGTGGGAAGCTTGTTACCCATACTGACTTTTAGGCCCTCACAGCCTACAGATTCAGAGTGTGAGGATGCAGGCTGGTCCTTGGAGGTTTTGTAAGAAGCTCCCCCAGACAATTGTAAAGCATTGCTCTAGGGTTTAAGCAAGAGTGACTATTCTTGCATATGTAAGTGCTATGAGTGTTTTGGTAACTTAGAAATTCTCATTGAGAGTGTTCATCATCTGTCATTGGTACAGTTTTCATCATCTGTCATTGGCAAAGAACTAAATTAAAGCACAATTATTTTTGACAGGTTCTATCATCTTTCTCTGAGGAGAGCACAAAGCTATTCATTATTCAACCAGCTGTTAGAAAACTATAAAGATAATCTTGACTGGTGGTTGTAATTCAGTCCAAACACTGAAGCAAACTTGGAGAAGACTAGCCTATTGTTATGTCAGTAGAAAGAATTTATAGGATTCCATACTACCTACATTAATTCCTAAAATGATTAGTGAAATTCTTTCTTTACATTCCAGAAACAAAACAATCAGGAAACACCTTTTAGAATGCTGTTCTACCCAAAACCCCGTTTTCCCAAACTACTGTACCCTGCTTCCACAACTTCCTAGAGTGAACCACTTCCTTCCCAGTCAACTTCACAGAAAAACTAACAAAGATAAAGGTCCCACATACATCGGACTAATCATTTTCTCTCTCCTAATAATTTGGCTGAAGGGCTAAGAGATGCTAATGAAGCTGGCTGCTTAAACTACACACTTGTTAAATTTGACCACAAATATGAGGAAGCAGAGAAAGCTGTTCTGCAGTGAATAGACACACAAAGAGGATATAAGAGATAAAAGCTTGACTTCTAGACACTTAAACAATAATGACTTCGACTTCCATGGCTTTCCAAGCTTTTGAGAGGTCCAGTTACACCTTTGGTCTACAGTTCCATGAGTAACACTTGTATTTTTATAATAAATCCCTTTGTTGGCATAAATTAGCTAGAGTAGGTTTCTACTAATTGTCAAAAAAGATATTAACTTGGATCAACTGCATTAACAATAGAGAAACCACAAGCCAGGCATAGTGGCTCATGCCTGTAAACTCAGCACTTTTGGAGGCTGAGGTAAGAGGATCGCTTAAACCCAGGAGCTTGAGATCTGCCTGGGCAACAAACTGGGACCTTGTCTCTACCAAAAAATTAAAATAAAATAGCCAGGCATGGTGGTATATGCCTACAGTCCCAGCTGCTCAGGAGACTGAGGTGGTAGGATTGCATGAGCACCCACCCCCGCAAAAATACAGAAATCACAAATGTCACCCAACAGGTCAATGTACAATATTATCTAGTGCCACAGGATTAGGAACTAATGTCACAGACACCGCTTCACAAGTAAGATTGGCAGAGAAGAGTCAAATACCTGTATATGCTAATATACCACCTCAAGTATGTAGGTCTTAGGTAGGGTGAAGATAAATGAGGCCTCCAAACAGCAAGGCCCTCAAGGGATTCTGCCATTATTCAACTGATGAAAACACCCGTGAACAGTTTTCCTTGGCTGCTACCACCACACTCCCTGCACCATCTCTCTAAGTGTAGTGACACATACCCCACCCTCAACACACACTGGGGAAAGCAGAAAGCAACTTTAAAAATGTAAAAAAACAACAACACTCCATCATACTTGGCCCTGTCATTTCCAAACTAAGATATATATGTACATGCATACACACACACACACACACATATCCATGTATTTCATTTTTTTTTTTTTTTTTGAGATGGAGTCTCACTCTGTCACCCAGACTGGAGTGCAGTGGCCGCTCCCGGCCACCGTAGCCTCGACCTGCTGGGCTCCGTTGATCCTTCCGCCTCAGCCTTCCAAGTAGCTGGAACTACAGGCACGCGCTGCCAAGCCCGGCTAATTTTTTGATTTATTGTAGAGATGATGTCTTGCCAAGTTGCCCAGGCGGGTCTCGAACCCACGGGTTCAGGCAATCCTCTCACCTCAGCCTCCCAAAGTGCTGGGATTACAGGCTGAGCCACCAAGCCTGGCTTATTTCATTTTTTTAAAGCAGAAGATGCTATACTTCTAGAGACAGCTGAAGTTTGTACATGGACAGGAAGGTCATTTATAAGAGACAAAGATAATTTAAATGAATCCTTACCAAGTGCTAGGTACTAGACACTCCAAGATAAGCAGGAGCTTGCGGTCCAGGAGGAAGAATAGACAATATCAACCCACTTTTACAATCAGAACATAAAGAATGCTATAATAAAGGTACTGACATAGTGCTATGGCAGCAAAAAAGAGGGGCATCTAACTAGGGAGAGCAACAGGGGCAAGAAGGCAGGGGAGACTGCCCAAGCCAATCCTTCTAGGTTCTAGTGGTTCAAAAGTGGATAAGGACAGAGAAGAGGAAAGAAGAGAAGGTGCAAACACACAAAGGCAAGTAATGAGAGAGAGAGAGGTAAGAGACACGGCTGAAGCTGGGTCACAGCCTAAAGGAATGTGCATGCTATTTTGAGTTTGGTCTTCATGCAGTGAACAGTGGGGAGCGATTAAAAGATTTTTAAGGAGAGTAAAGCGCACAGTATTTACTATCTCTAAAAAACATCTTTCAGGAAAAGGCACAGGACTAAACCAGGAACCTCGGTGGGTTTTAGCCTATAAAGACATCAAAGGATCTCAGGCAGGTGTCCGGGTCTCAGGGTTCCCATCTGAAGAATGGAATTAAGAGTTAAAACGCCTACCTTGTGAGACAATGCATAAGACAGCCTGTGTAAGGTCGAAATTATGATATGGAAGTGAGTCTAAGTATTTGTTTACAGAAAGGAGGTGGGTCCTTGGTGGCTTTCCCTCACTAAAAACTGTAAAGAAGACATCTGAAGACCCACTCTCTCCATTCTAAATCACTCGATCAGAACATGTAGCCATATTTTCAGGACTGAATATCAATCTACAAGAAAATTTACTAGAAGAAAAAAATGGCTGAGGACTTTTTCCCTCCTGCCCTCATCTTTGTCAAATGCCCCCAAGCCCTAGTACACATTTTTCATTTTAAAAGTATTGACTCTTCTTCTTCCCTAGAACAATGCTAAATACATTTGAAAGTTGGCACCAAACTGTTGACCAAAAATCAGTCTGACAGAGAAAAAAGAAAACCCCAAAAGCAACTAAGTCATCCAGGAGCCACATATTTTATGAAACAAATAGTAATTTCAACACTGGAAGGGAATGACAGAAAAACCACCAAGATTCCTAAAAGTGCTCAACTTCCTACTAAAATTGCTGCTGTTCATTGGACTTCCTTCAGCACTGTAGGCAGGGAAAGGAGAGGTCAGAATAATACAATAAGGGCAGGGCATGGTGGCCCACACCTATAATCCCAGCACTTTGGGAGGTAGAGGTGAGAGGATTGCCTGAGCCCACGGGGTTGAGACCAGCCTGGGCAACTTGGCAAGACCTTGTCTCTACAATAAATGAAAAAAATTAGCTGGGTGTGGTGACACACACCTGTGGTTCCAGCTATTTGGAAGGTTGGGGTGAAAGGATCATCTGAGCCCAGCAAGTCGATGCTGCAGTGGCTGTGAGCATGCCACTGCACTCCAGCCTGGGTGAGACTCCAACTCAAAAAAAAAAAAAGAATAAAATGTACACTGGTGCTGGAAAGCCAGCATCTAAGAAAATGTCACCTAATCATCAAATATATGTAAGTCCCTGTCTCAAATGCCCTTAAATAAATTATAACAAATCTTATTCATTCAAAACCTAGATCATATAGCAAATTCACCTATTTGCTATACTGCCAAAAATCATAAGTCAGAAAGGCTTCTGAGCAGTAACAGCAGATACATCCAAGTTTGTGCTTAGTGACAAAAACCCTCCCAACCTGTCAGAGTCTCACTTTCCACCTCAACTAATTCTTTTAATTATAATGATAACAGCCAACATTTAGGAAGCGTCTAATATGTGCCAGATAAATACTCTTCATCAATGTCATTAATCCTTGCTATTCCAGGCATATCTTTTTCTATACACTTGGCTTTATTGTACTTCACAGATATAGTAAGTCCCCTACATACACACCGTCAAGTTGTGAGCTTTAAAGATGTGAACACGCATTCACGTATCCAATCACGTAAGTTAGTTAATGTATCTGGCAAACAATGTCACATGCTTGCATCCTCTACAAGTGGTTGTGCTTTTGTGTACTTTATTGTACAGTACTGTACAGAGTACAGCAAACAGTAGTGCAGTATCTTTACTTCAAGCCCAGAATGTCCAGCAGCAAGCATAAAGCAGCAGTGATGTAGCTGGTACTGTATAACCTATGGTGTTAGCTGGGTTATCTAGGCCAACTTTGCTGGATTTATGAACAAACTGGACTTAAGAATGTGCTCTCAAAACGGAACTTGTTTGTATGGTAGGGGACTTACTGTATTGTGCTTTCTACAAATTAAAGGTCTGTGGCAATCCTGTGTAGAACGAGTCTACAGTGTCATTTTTCCAACAGCATGTGCTCACCTCATGTTTCTGTGTCACACTGTCACAATTCTGGCAATATTTCAAGCTTTTTCATTATTATTATGATGTTATGGTGATCAGTGATCTTTGATGTTACTATTGTAATTGTTTTGGGGCACCATGAACCATGCCCATATAAGATGACTCACTTAATCAATAAATGTTTTATGTGTTCTGACTGTTCCATCCATCAGCTGTTCCCTGTCTCTCTCCCTCTCCTTGAGCTCCTCTATTCCCTAAGACACAACAATATTGAAACTAGGCCAACTGAAAACCCAACAATGACACCTCATCAACAAGAGTACCTGGATAATGAACATTTGTATACCTAATCCTGAAAAGTACCTCACATCTTTAAAATAAAAAATTTTAAAAAAAGAAAACTCTACAATGGCCTCTATTCAAGTGAAAGGAAGAATCAGCACATCCTCTCACTTTAAATCAAAAGGTAGAAATGATTAAGCTTTGTGAGGAAGGCATTTCAAAAGCCAAGACAGACTAAAATCTAGGCCTCTTGCGCCAATTAGCCAAGTTGTGAATGCAAAGGGCAAGTTCTTGAAGAAAATTAAAAGTGCTACTCGAGTGAACACATGAATAATAAGAAAGTGAAACAGTCTTATTGCTGATAGGGAAAAACATTTGGTAGTCTGGATAGAAGATCAAAATAGCCACAACATTCCCTTAAGCCACAGCCTAATCCAGACCAAGGCCCTAACCCTCTTCAATTCTATGAAGGTTGAGAGAGGTAAGAAAGCTATGGAAGAAAAGTTTGAAGCTAGTAGAGATTGGTTCATGAGGTTTAAGAAAAGATGCAATCTCCACAACATAAAGCACAAGGTGAAACAGCGAGTGCTGATGTAGAAGCTGCAACAAGTTATCTGAAAGATCTAGCTAAGATCATGGATGGAAGGCAGCTACACTAAACAACAGGTTCGCAATAGAGATGAAACAGCCTTCTATTGGAAACAGATACCATCTAGGCCTTTCACAGCTAGAGAGGAGAAAAGTCTGCCCTCAAAGCTTAAAAGCTTCAAAGCCAAGTGTACTTGTTAGGAGTACTGCACCTGGTGACTTTAAGTAGAAGTCAATGTTCATTTACAGTTCCAAAAAAAAATGCTAAATCTACTCAGCTCTAAAAATGAAACAAAACCTGGATGACAGCACAACACCTTTTAACAGCATGGTTTTCTGAATATTTTAAGCCCACTATTGACACCTATTGCTCAGGAAAAAAGATACCTTTCAAAATATTACTGCTCACTAACAATGCATATGGTCACCTAACAGCTCTGATGGATGTACAGAGGGATTAATATTGCTGCTACAACATCCATTCTGTAGCTCAAGGATCAAATAGTAATTCTGACTTTCAGGTATTATTATTTAAGAAATACATGTTGTAAGGCTACAGCAGACATAGACAGTGATTCCTGATGGATCTGGGCAAAGTCAACTGAAAACTTCCTAGAAAGGATTTACCATTCTAGATGCCATTAAGAATATTTGTGATTCATGGAAGAAAGTCAAAACAGCAACATTAACAGGAGTTTAAAGAAAGAAGAAGCTGATTTCACCTCTCATGGATGACTTTGAGGGGTTTAAGACTTCAGTGGAAGCCGGGCTCGGTGGCTCAGCCTGTAATCCCACGCTTTGGGAGGCTGAGGTGAGTGGATTGCCTAAGACCGTGGGTTGGAGACCCGCCTGGGCAAATTGGCGAGACCTCATCTCTACAATAAATCAAAAAATCAGCCAGGCGTGGCAGCGCATGCCTGTAATTCCGGCTACTTGGAAGGCTGAGGCAGAAGGATCGCCAGAGCCCAGTAGGTCGAGGCTGCGGTGGCCAGGAGCGTGCCACTGCCCTCCAGCCTGGGCAACAGAGTGAGACTCCAACTCAAAAAAAAAAAAAAAAAAAAAAAAGACTTCGGTAGAGAAAGTAACTACAGATGTGGTGAAAACAGCATGAGAAAGAAACTCAGAAATGGAGCCTGAATATGGGCCTACATTGCTGCAATCTCATGATAAAACTTGACCTGATGAGAAGTTGCTTCTTATGGTTGAGCAAAGAGTGGTTTCTTGAGATGGAATCTTCTAGCTCTAGGCACCTCTCATTTTATTACACTTGGCTGTGTACATTGTGAACATTGTTGAATACTGTGAACATTGTTGAAGTGATACCAAAGGATTTAGAATATTACATAAACTTATTTGATAAAGCAGCAGCAAGTTTTGAACAGTTGACTCCAATTTTGAAAGAAGTTTTACTGTGGGTAAAATATCAAACAACACTGCAAGCTGCCAAGAAATCTTTTGTGAAAGGAAGAGTCATTTGATGGAGCAAACGTCACTGTATTATTTTAAGACATTGTCACAGCCACCCCAATCTTCAGAAACCACCAGCCTAATCAGTCAGCAGCCATCATCATCAAGGAGAGTCCCTCCACCATCAAAAAGATTATAACTGCTGAGGACTCAGATGATTGTTAGTATTTTTTAGCAATAGAGTATTATCAT
Source organism: Carlito syrichta (assembly GCF_000164805.1). Classification (NCBI taxonomy): domain Eukaryota; kingdom Metazoa; phylum Chordata; class Mammalia; order Primates; family Tarsiidae; genus Carlito; species Carlito syrichta. Next base: position 229,668 of record NW_007246938.1, read on the forward strand.
TTTTTAATAGGGTCATTTTAATTTCATATATCATGATACAAATATTTTTTAATTTTTTAATTTATTTTTATTTTTTAGTTGGAGTTTCACTCTGTCACCCAGACTGGAGTGCAGTGGCCGCTCCCGGCCACCACAGCCTCGACCTGCTGGGATCCGGTGATTCTTCTGCCTCAGCCTTCCGAGTAGCCAGAATTACAGGCGCACGCCCAGCTGAATTTTTGATTTATTGTAGAGATGAGGTCTCGCTTGCCCAGGCGGGTCTCGAACCCGCAGGCTCAGGCAATCCACTTACCTCAGCCTCCCAAAGCGCGTGATTACAAGTTGAGCCACCAAGCCCGGCTCATGATACAAATACTTCAAAAGCACAAGCATAGAGTATTTTTTTTAATGATATGGGGTACAATTCAGGGTTAGGTATACAAATGTTCATTATGAAGATACCTTTGTTGATAAGGCATGCCAATCCCTCCCCTGGCAGTTTCCCTCAACTGCCAATCTCACCCACCCTCCCCTTGCAGTGTATTTTTAATTAAGGTATGTACATTTAAAAAATATAAGGCTAGCCGGGCTCGGTGGCTCAGCCTGTAATCCCACGCCTTGGGAGGCTGAGGTGAGTGGATTGCCTGAGCCCGTGGGTTAGAGACCTGCCTGGGCAACTTGGTGAGACCTCATCTCTACAATAAATCAATAAATTAGCCGGGTGTGGTAGCATGCGTCTGTAGTTCCAGCTACTTGGAAGGCTGAGGCGGAAGGATTGCCGGAGCCCAGCAGGTCAAGGCTGCGGTGGCTGGGAGCGGCCACTGCACTCCAGTCTGGGCAATGGAGTGAGACTCCAACTCAAAAAATAAAAATAAAAATAAAAAAATAAATAATATAATGTTATCGCATACTTAAGATACTACAATATAGTGTAAACATAACTTTTATATGCACTGGAGAACCAAAAAAATTTATGACTTGTTTTATGATGATATTTGCTTTACTGCAGTGGTATAGAACTGAACCCACAATATCTCCAAAGTATGCCTGTACTAGTAATATCTCCATTTTTCGTTATCAGGAAACTGAGATCTATTTAGGTTCAGTAACTTGTCTGAGGTTTTATTTAAACAAATAAGCTAATTTTAAAATAAATAAATAAGCTAGCTACTAACCAACAATCAGCCCAAGCCCCATTTAACTCAGAGCCCACATTCTTCACAACTGTGTACCGGTTCTGACAAACGTGGTCTCCAGTTTCCTACCACAAAAGAGAAAATCACTGTAGCACCCACTGTTTGTAGTAGGAAACTCTCACTATAAAACTGATTAGTAAAAATTAGAAAAATTATCTTAAGAGAACCATACTTCATATATAAGGATCTGCCACATACAAGACAAAAGCACATGGAAGTGAGAGTCACTACACTTCTAAGGATCGACTAAAAGGCAGCTCGGTCCTTTTCACTCTACTGGTCTCAAAAACTCAATTCTCTGGATTCTTACACCAAGTTCACATTCAGAATGCACGCATGCCTGTAATTCAGGCTACTCAGAAGGCTGAGGCAGAAGGATCGCCGGAGCCCAGCAGGTCGAGGCTGCGGTGGCTGGGAGCGGCCACTGCACTCCAGTCTGGGTGACAGAGTGAGACTCCAACTTAAAAAAAAAAAAAAAAAAGAATGTAGATCTTCTAAAAAGTGTGATTCTGGGGCATCTTAGGAAAGCCAGAAATATCTTGAAAAGAAAAGGTGTTCCGGGGGGGGGGGTGTTATACAATGAAGCTCTCATAAGTTAAAATGCTTATGAATGCTCATATCAATAGCTTTGTCAAAAACTGAAAATACTGCTCTCAGATTAATTTAATCCAGTCAGAGGGGCAAATTCCAAGAGGAAACATCCCTAAAGGTTCCAAAATACAATTTCTTTCCATTGCATTTGGCACCAAAATGCTAAAAGGACACAACACAGACATTTCATTTCCTCAAAGTTGTCCTACTTTTCTAGCTAAAATGAACAATGTAATACTCTTTATTTTTTCCACTAAATAAAAAATCTGAGGAAGAAAAATGTATTTGCATCCACATATTAGGTGGGAATCCATGAGTATCTTTTTTTTTTTAACCTTGTAACATGTTTATTTAAATGTACAGACAGTACGATTTACAAATATATTTGTGTAAATTGCAATTGGTAATAAAATTAAGATACTTCTTTCAACTATAATATAATCATTTTTTCCAGCTGAAAAATAATATGGACAATTTTAAAATTTAAATTGTAATCAGTGGAGATGTAGAAGCTACTATATAAATGGAACTCCATGTGTATCTTAAAATAAGATTTATCTTTTTTAAAATAGAAAGTTGTATTTTTAATACAGCATAGTACTAAACACTTACATTTTTGTCTTCCCCCATGACTCTTCAATCTTTTCTCTGTGCATGTACTAAAAACAGAAATAACATAGCCTTGGGGGCCACAGTTCAAATCTGGCTCGGGTACCTACAGATATGACCTTGAGTTAGTCATTTAATCTGACTGAGCTTCAGTTTCCTCAAATGGAAATAAGGCCAGGCATGGTGGCTCATACCTGTAATCTTAGCACTTTGGGAGACTGAGGCGAGAAGACTACTTGAGGCCAAGCGTTCAAGTCTAGCCTGGGCAATATAGTGAAACCCCACCTCTACAAAACATTTTAAAAATTAGCCAGGCATGGTGACACATGCCTGTAGTCCCAGCTGCATGGGGACTGAGACAGGTGAACAACTTAAGACCTGGAATAAAGGCTCCAGTAAATTATAATCATGTCATCATGTCACTCCAGCCTGGACAACAGAGAAAAATGTTCTCTTAAAAAAAGAAGAGCCAGGTGTGGTGGCTCAAGGCTGTAATCCCAGTACTTTGGAAGGCTGAGGCGAGAGGATTGCCTGAGCCCAGGGGTTCAGGACCACCCTGCGTAACTTGGCGAGACCTCGTCTCTACAATAAACCAAAAAATTAGCTGGGTGTGGTAGCACGTGCATGTAGTTCCAGCTACTTGGAAGGCTGAGGCAGAAGGGTTGCCTGAGTCCAGTGAGTCAAGGCTGCAGTGTCTGTGAGTGTGCCACTGCACTCCAGCCTGGGTGACAGAGTGAGACTCTGACTCAAAAAAAAAGAAAAAAGAAAAAGAAAAAAAAAGTACTTTCAACTCACTACAAGACCAAAAATGTAGACCAATGGCTTTCTTAAGAGAATACAACATTCAAGAAAGAGCAAGCTAAGGCATGCTGTACCAAAAAAAAAGCTTTCTCAGTTGCTAATTTTATTGAAAGTAGATCAAGTTGCTGAAAGGTGGCAAAAAATTGAGAATAAAAAATATATATAAGCACTAGAGCACTGGAATTTAAGGTGCCACATTGTACTCAACCATCACTAGTATCTATTCCTTCTCTGGTTAACACTTCAAAAAATTATAAATATTCATTGTGCATTTCTTGTAGATAATCAACTCAGGAAAAAATAAGTACCATCATCAACGGCACACCCCTCAAATAAAAATATACACCAGTCCTAAGAAGAAAAATAACCTAGAGGACTCTAACAAATCAGGGTATAAGAAGAGGAATCATAAAGCAATCCTCTTCTTAAAAAAAAAAGAAAAAGTTTAATTGGATTTTTTCTTTGAAATTAGTTTTCAAAAGCTACCTGTTTGGGTGGTAAAGGGTTTAGAAAGGACAAGATGGACAGTGTTCCTTGGCAATGCCTGTAGTCTCTTCATCCCTATATTTCACAATTGCTTTTTGAACTCCACAAGAAAAACAAAGAAATAACTGACAAATATAGAGCTAATATATTTCAATATTCTTAAGAGAAAACAGCTGTACTATCCTTTGCTTGTTGATCCCAAGAGAATGAACACAGTGGGATGAGGAAGAGGGAAGGTGGACACCAGCAAGGGTATAAGAGCATCCACATCTGGATGTGCTGAGTCCTAGATGTGGATCTTAGAGTGGGTTCCAGGACAAGATTACATTCCTGTATGTGCAATCTACTCCTGATTATGCTGAACAAGGGAGAGCCCCAAAAACCCAGAATTTATTTATAAAAAATTGTGTATTTATTCTTATATGCTTAAATTTCAGTCTCCTGTAGGATGCAATACATCTATTGAGATGCTTTTTCCATTACTTAGTACAGTTTTTTAACTCATCAGTTTTGATGCCTTTTAGGGCTCCTGCCATTTTTCATTTCTTCTCTTCCACACTGGCAAAACGTTTCCCTTTGAGGACTTTTTTCATATGGGGAAACAAAAAAAAACACTCCGGGTGAGATCCGGTGAATAGGGAAGGTGGGCACGTTCATATTGTTTTTGGTCAAAAACTGCTGAACACTCAACATGGTATAGGCAGGTGTGCTCATAAAGCACCCATCACGAAATGGACAAATATGTTAAAAGAATCTCCAAAAAATATTCACTGAAGCGGAACGCAGCCTTTCACAACATTAGCTGATACACTGATGCCAATGGGTTCCTAGAACACTTATCTAGCAGGGGAAGTCTGTACAACAAAGGGCCCGCCCTCCAAAAAATAATTCCTATTTTTGGGGGGGTCCTCCTCATATGCGAAATGTGTATAAGCTGTTGTCTTCATTGGCAATTTGCTAGATGAGCGATTAAAGGACATCCAATCTTTGCAACTGAATGAGTAAATACAAACTTTTCCTTAGTGACATTATAAATTATTACACCGTGACTCAAGAGTCACTTGTGGCTGTAGAAATCACAAATGTTCAACCTGTGAATGCCAAAGTCTACTGTCCCTCTTTCCAAAGTGGGTACAGGGCCAGCCCTTACTGAGATTGAGAGGTGAATAATAACAAACATTTCTTGAGCTGTAAGTGCTAGCTATGGTTTAAAGAGCTTCATACTTATTAACTCATGTATTCCTCCCAGCAAGACTTTGCAGTACACTTATCATCTCCATTTTACAGATTTAGGCACCTAGTTAGTATACACCAGAGGTGGAAATCAAATCCAGGTCTGCTGGCCCAGTCTATGTTCTTACTCAATACCATACTGTTTCTTATTTATAAAAAGGAATGAAGGTAAAAAGGAAAACCACGACAGAATGATCAATGAAGTTACCTGCTAGATCCACGTAAAAACAGCCCAAAGAAAGTTTCACAGAAACTTCCCAGAGAAAGTCTCAAGCAGTGTTTTAGAGAGGTCAAAGGAGGCTAAAGGGAAAACAACTATAACAAACACCTATACCCAACAGTAACAGACCTAAGTGACACTGGTTGGCTACATGGGGAAGAACCTTGTGGCTTCATCAAAACCAGCTGAGGCCAGTCACAGTGGCTCCTGCCTGTAATCCCAGCACTTTGGGAGGCTGAGGCAAGAGGATTACCTGAGCCCATGGGCTCAAGACCAGTCTGGGCAACATGGTGAGAACTCATCTCTACAATAAATAAAAAAGTTAGCCAGGCATGGTGTCATATGCCTATATTTCCAGTTACTTGGAAGGCTGAAGTGGAAGGATCGCTTGAGCCCAGCAGATCGAGGCTGTGGTGACTGTGAGCATGCCACTGCACTCCAGCCTGGACAACAGAGTGAGACATCAACTCAAAAAAAAAAACAGTGAAAGAGTTACCTATTATGACATACTACACTGGGTCCACTAAGGCATAAGTCTCTAATTGTCACCCCAACTGACCCTTGAGAGTTAACAGGAATATTCTGATTCACCACACTCTGGGAAAGGCTCCAATCACGAGTACAGTTATGTATTGCCTAGGCAATTCTCTGCTTCTCTTCAAGAGTATACAAGGTCATCCTAAGAGTCTACCTTTATACATCTTCCTCCTTCACCTTCAATACACAATCTATCACCAAATCTATCAATTTAGTGGGTTCCAGATATATCTAGAACCTATGGTACTCTATTATGCCCACTAGTACCACTCTGTTTTAAGCTATTATCATCTCCCACCTGGACCACCACAATAACTTTCCAACTACCAGCATCTGTCCTCTTTCTAATACATTCTCCACCCTAAAGCAGGAGTGATTCTTTCAGAACAAGGCCTGTGTTGGCTTAGTTGCGGGATGAAGACAATACCTTGACATGGCCTACATCCTGCACAGCCTGGCCCACACATACTTGTCCAATCTAGTCTCCCATCTTCTTCCTTCACCTGTGTGTTGGCCATACAGGCCTTTTTGCAGCCTTCCATACCGGTCTTGCTTCCCTCCCATCCTGAGTCATTGCTACAGGCAGTTCTTCCTATATGGAATGCACTCCTTTCCCTCTTTGCTCTGTGAATTCTGTGTCTCTATCGGACAGCAGGCCAAGGGTTTTTTCCCTTAGGGAAGCCTTCTCTGTTACCAGGTTCTTACAACCCTATATATCTCTCCCTCCCAGCACTTATCACAATTGTAATTTCATATTTATTTATGTAACTATTTAAGTCTGTGTCCCACCAATCTATAAACCTTTTGTGAGCAGGTCTTTGATTGGTTTTTTGCTTACTATATATCCCCAGAATCTAACACAGGTCTTGCATACAGTAAGTACTCAAAAGAGTTTGTTGAATAATTTAATTAATAATGACTTTCGGGGGGGCAGGGAGGGCAAGGGTGGTGGGATTAATGGTAGTCAATATCTGTCTGGGGATGGGGGGGGATACCCCTTATCAACAAGGGTGCCTGAACGATGCATATTTGTATACCTAACCCTTAACTGTACCTCACAATTTTAAAATAAAAAATATGGTAAAAAAAAATAATAATGACTTTCAGTAGTAAGAGGTCCTAAAAACATTCTATGCTTTTACATAACTTTAAATTTCCTAATCAGTTCATTCTAAAAGCAGCAGGACTGGGCATGGTGGCTCACGTCTGTAATCCTAGCACTTTGGGAGGCAGAGGCAAAGAGGACTGTCTGAGCACAGGGGTTAGAGACCAGCCTGGACAACATGGTGAGAACTCATCTCTACAACAAATCAAAAAATTAGCTGGGTGTGGTGGCACACACCTGTAGCTCTAGCAACCTGGAAGCTGAAGCAGAAGGATTGCCTGAACCCAGCAGTTCGAGTCTGTGGTGACTGTGAGAGTGCCACAGCACTCCAGCCTGGGTGACAGAGTGAGACTCTGACTCAAAAAAATAAATAAAAGCAATCGAGACCAGAGAAACACATGGGAGATTAAGAAACAATAGCTAGACTTGGGCACTAATATGGACTGCACCATCAAAAGCTCTAATCATACAGTAAAACACTAGAGGAAGACAGCATTCCCGTAAAGCCTTCCATGTCGTGAAGCCTGTTCAGAAAGAACTGCAGCCGGCCAACAGCAGTGGTTAAGCCCAGAATATCAGGATCGTGCAGCCAATTCAGCCACGGTCCAATGACAGCTATGTCTGTACTATCCCTGTTCTTTGGGGTAAGGGGAGCTTCTTAAACCATTAACTGGTTTCAGAGAAAGGCCTAGAGTCCCCCTTAAGCCTCTCTGCTCCTTCAACTCTGGCACTCCCTGTCAACTACCTAATCAGCAAATGGTGACATCTTACTTCTGCAGCTGTGAAACCTAAGATAAAATTACTTACTCCATTAACTATCATGTTTAATGTACAGGGGATAAAAAGGTAGAAAAGATATGGTCCTTTAATAATCAAGCAGAACTGGCTCTACTGGTTATGCTGACAGACTTTTCTCAAAAACCAACTCATCTGAAAGTTTATGCAAATTTTCCATAAATGTGTCAGTTCAAAATGGCCTATGTGCTTTGTACACCACCTCTTGCCACTCCATTTGAGTTTGGACAAACCTTGCTATTATGGCACAGAAGAAGGGCAGAAAAACTGCTGGCACTGAGATCACAGCATGTCCAGGTTTTCAATACTAGAATATTTCAGTGGCCTAAATTCAATTAGAAGAGCGGCATGACACAAATGAAAAGTTGTGCAAGAATGGTAGGATCAGGACCAGACATTTTTTGGTATTAACTCCTTATTTTTAACGTTTACCCCAAAGTTATGGTTACTCTTTTTATTTGTTTATTTTAATTTAAAAGGAGGATGAAGACATGAAAAATAAGTCTTCCAGCTTCCACAAGTTCTACCCCACGGATCAAAAGGTACCAAATGCATCTGTTCTGGGTCCCACCGTGAGTATTAACAGTTCCTAGAACCCACAGCTGCCACTACCCTCACATCATCTAGGAGCCTTGCCCATAATGAGCCAGAAGCACTCCCATTCTGGCACTGTCTAGGCCAGATAAGATATGAGAATTTGAGAATTGCCACCTATTCTTTAGCAAGCTTATGGCCCAAAGGGGACACACCTACTGGAATTCACATCATACAGCTGGCTCAGCAATGAAAAGTGTCAACCTGATTTCTTCCCAGAACTATGTTTCTGAGGAGTGGCCCAAAATCACAGTAAGCCTGAGTCACTACTTGTGTTGTATGTCTGATTACTGAGAGTTGCAAAATGACCCCTCTCCAATATGTACCAATTCATTTCAACACACAGCTCCTGAATATCCTAAATACCAAATGCTAGGGATAAAAAGATGAATAGGAATTGAACTTTTGCCTTCACAAAATCCAGACAGACCAAAAAAAGAAAAACAATGGAATTTTGAGTACTAGTTGCCTTGAGTACCAGAAGTCTACAAAAGATTCTATCTCTATGCATCGTCTCATTTAATCCTCATAGCTCTGTTAACAACCATTATCGTTCTCGTTTTAGAGGTGAGGAAAATGAGACAGAGTCAGAGAAGTGGATTTCAAGCCTCGGCTTACCCGACTAGGGTTGTGCTCTCAACCACAATCCAACCTGGCTCTCCCTGTTGACCACCTCCTCTTGGACACTGTCTCCTCACCTTGAATTCATACACTTCTTCATTTTCTGAAAGATCTTTTTTTTTTTTTTGAGTTGGAGTCTCACTCTGTCACCCAGACTGGAGTGCAATGGCTTACTCACGGTCATCTCAGCGTCAACCTGCTGGGCTCCAGCAGTCCTTCCACCTCAGCCTTCCAAGTAGTTGGAACTACAAGCATGCGCTACTACACCTGGCTAATTTTTTGTTTTATTGTAGAAATGCAGTCTTGCCAAGTTGCCTGGTTAGGTCTCAAACCCACGGACTCAGGCAATCCACTCGCCTCAGCCTCCCAAAGTGCTGGGATTACAGGATGAGCCACCAAGCCCGGCTAAAAGATCTTTTTACTGTAGGCTCAGCAAACGCAAAAGTGAATACATTCATGTAGAACATTCCCTTTAAAAAGAAAAAAAAATTCGTGACCCGCCTAGGCAACTTGGCGAGACCTCATCTCTACAATAAATCAAAAATCAGCCGGGCGTGGTAGTGCGCGCCTGTAATTCCGGCTACTTGGAAGGCCAAGGCAGAAGGATTGCCGGAGTCCAGTAGGTCGAGGCTGCTGTGGCTGGGAGCGGCCACTGCATTCCAGTCTGGGTGACAGAGTGAGACTCCAACTCAAAATAAATAAATAAATTAATTAATTAAAAGAAAAAAAAAGTGAGCACAACACATGGTCCCTAACTATAGAATGCAGGAGTCTGACAGCAACACTCGCATTAATAGAGACATGTGCTACCTTAGAGGAAGTACAAGGTACAATGGGAACACAATGGGAACACAGAGGGAACACCTCACTGCTTTCAGAAAGGGTCAAAGAAGACTGCTACCCTTAGAAAGTGTCGTTTATACTGAGACCTGAAAATGAGCAGAAATTAGTTACAGGCAGAATGGTCAACACCCTCTTAGGCTGCTTTAGTAAAAGAAAGTTGTCTTTCTGGGCAAGGTCCTCATAAGCCATTTGTTTCTTAGATGAGCTCTTCCACTTAAGGCGTTTCAGTCATTTAGGTTAATGACCCACCAAATGGCTCTTCACTCCTGATCTGTCTTCAGAGCTCCAAATCTGAACTCCTCAACAGCCTCCTGGTCACCTGCACTGGAATGTCCCTCAGATCCTTCAAACTCACTTTTCAAAATCAGTTCATCAACGCCAACTCTCAATCTTTACCTAACCTGCTCTTCTGAGCTTTGACTTGAGGCCAGTCACCCAGCTAGCTACACCAGACACCTGGGAGTCATTCTTAGCTACTCCCTGCCTCTCACACCCTGTGCTCTGTTTTCTTAACAGCTTCAAATCTGTCCAAGTCTATTCATCCCTGTAGCTGCTCTCTGATTTCAGGCCACCATCATCTCCCACCTCACATGTTCCCAATTATCAGTTGTACTGCCACTGTCTGGCCCCCAGTGCAACCATTGGGTCCACCTAATCCACCAGCTCCAGTCCCATCCATCGAACTGTCCAAACAGTTCAGGTCCTCTGTGAGGCTCTGATCCAACCTCCCTCCAAAAGAAGAGTGAGGTGCCCTTTTCTGGAAGTCCAAATCACATTCTGTATATGCCTCCATCACCGCACTTTTCACGCTGTACTGCAAGAGTCTCTTACCTTGTGTGTCTTGTCAACCAACCACACAAACTTAGGGCTGAGTCTGTAACTTTATGGATTTCAGCCTCAACTACTATATAATTCCTAATAGATAGTAAATTGTCAGTAAAAGTCTACTGAAAGAAACATGGAAACATACAAAGAGACAAGTAATTCTTGATTCTGGTAATATTCTTCTAGGCATAGTTCTTGAGAGATAAAATTCTATTAAAAATTCCAGGCTGGCTGGGCATGATGGCTCAGCCTATAATCCCAGCACTTTGGGAGGCCGAGGCGAGTGGATTGCCTGAGCCCGTGGGTTCGATACCAGCTCAGGCAACTTGGCGAGACCTCATCTCTACAATAAAAAAATCAAAAATCAACTGGGTGTGGTAGAGTGTGCCTGTAGTTCAGGCTACTTGGAAGGCTGAGGTGGAAGGATCGCCAGAGTCTAGCAGTTCGACACTGGGGTGGCTGTGAGCATGCCACTGCACTGCAGCCTGGGTTAACGAAGTGAGACACCAACTCAAAAAAATGAAGTGAAATAAAATAAAAAATAAAATAAATAAATAAATAAAAATTGCAGGCTGAGTGCAGCGCCTCATGTCTATAATTTCAGCATTTTGGGAGACTGAGGCAAGCAGATTGCTTGAGACCAGGAGTTTGAGACCAGCCTGGGTAACATAGTGAGAGTTCATCAATACCAAAAAAAAAAAAAAAATCCTACCTAAGTATATGCCAGGTATTACTGAATGATCATCACATTCTTCCCTTAGCTGGGCTTCTGAAATACATTCTAGTCTCACTAATAGAGTAGGGACATATTCAAAGTCAGACTTTAAAAATCTGGAGCCTTCTCACTGAGGATATACAGTAGAGACTCAATGAATCCATCCACTAGCCAGCTCTATCTAGGGAGCTAGAAATCAAAATAGAAAGTTGATTCCTAGGGCTTCTGTTTCCTTGCTCCTGGTCAGAGGGCTTGGCTCTCTCAAAGCCGGCCTGATTAGTGGGTTCATTCCTCAAGCCTCCCAACTCTGAAAGCAAGACCAGGTTGCAGCTTGCTGCTGACCACAGCTCTATTCCATGAACTATTCACTGCCTCTGGCAGTTACAAGCAACAATTATACCAACAACAAACCAAGAGAACAGCACCTGAAGTCAGGGAGGCAGACATGCAGTAAGAGCCTAACTGACAATCTCTGTCTGGTCTCAAGTAGCAGACCACATACACAGAGCCAACAGGGTACCTGGTCTTTAAGTAGCACACTGCTGCTTACTTATTATGTAAATCAGTTATCAACTGTAAGAAGTACAGGATATGCTCAATGGGAGCATTTAGGATTTGGGATTTAAGAATACTCAACCTGTATTCATTTTAAAGGGCTATTTGAAAACTCCAGAGAGCATTTCAAGCTAAGCACTTCTTATCCAAAGTGATATACGCCTAACACATAAAAATATAAGTTATTGGCATCGACTATGTCTACTTTCACATGTCACTTATCTTGACAACAATTTGTAAGGTATTTTCATCCCCACTCTACAGATAATGCCAATGAAACTCTATGTCCAGGTTCATAGAGCTAAATAGATGGTAAAGCCAGAACTCATTACCAGGAGTTCTGACACCAAGTTTAGTACTTTTGATCCTTAAACTTTGTGTTGTGGAAGCTTCATTAAGATAGAATTCACGTCATACAAACTGCTAATGTAATGTTTAAGAATATAAAGTATTGAAATTATGTTCAGTATATCAGAGTTGTATAATCATCACCACAATCAATTTTAGAACATTTTCATCACCTCCAAAAGGAATATTTTAAGGCAAAGCACCTCATACCAAAGCTGACCCATTATTCCTCCCTCATTCCCCCATTCACACTGTCCCCTCAACCCCAGGCAACCACCATTCCTAAACTATTTCCTATTACAAAGTAATACCATCTAGTGTCCTTTTAACTGTAACAAATCTCCAGGGCAGGGGAACAGGCATGACCTTTGACAATGCACCCCCCTGACAGCTAAGTGATATTTACTCACGTGGCCATTCTAAGTCCTTTCTTTCACATTTAGACATACTGCTTTTTTCCTGACCTAGGAATTTGTTTTTGAAAGAAAAGAGAACTGCCCGTTAAGATGCAAACCAAATTCTTCACTCTGTTTTGACAGTTCATCATTTATTGAAGGGCAGTGAAAGTATTACTCATTTATGATTCTTAATAAGGATCACTCTCACCAGGTACTCCTAGGCCTTTAAACAACACAGATACCTTATCAAACTCGCCCTGGTTTAAAAAAAAAAAACACAACACAACCTCCTGTTAAGAAGAAATGGTTTAGCCGGGCATGGTAGCACGTGCCTGTAGTTCCAGCAAATTGGAAGGCTGAGGTGGAAGGATCGCCGGAGCACAGCAGGTCGAGGCTGTGGTGGCCGGGAGCCGCCACTGCACTCCAGTCTGGGCGACTGAGTGAGACTTCAACTCAAAAAAAAAAAAGAAGAAATGGTTAAGACCCAAATACTAATGTAAGCCTCAGATCCTACAGACCTGACTTCTCCAAGTTAACTGTCTTGGTTCTCTTCTTCGCTGTGAGTTACACCCAACAAAGAAGGTGTTCGCTTGATGGAAGAAGGAGCTGCATCAGGATACAAAAGGGTAGCCAGAGACAACACTACGGGGGGAACTGGGCTTTAGGCATCCATGACAAGTCACTGGTTTCACAAACTAAGTGCCACAGTTGCAGCTAAAAGGAATATTTTAGGACAAAGCACCTCATGTCAAAGTTGATTACCAAGGCATAAAGACAGACTGGAATCAGTGACCACACTGTAAGGCATGTTATAATTTTCAACCTAAACTCCCAAATCACACTCACCAGGAGAAATAAAAAAAGAGCCTCTCAATGATGCTCCCACCAGCCACTTTCTGAGGTTCTCGCCTAGAGCAGGTCCCACGGGTCACTGAGCCCAGGGCCACAGTCTGTTCAGACTTCTCTGAAGCCAGTTTGAGCTCTACAGGCTCACACTGAGTGGCTGGCACTACAGTCAAGGAATTAAAGGTTCTGCTGGAGAAGCAAGCCAACAGACATATTAGCAATCATATATAACAGCAGTCCCCAATCTTTGGCATCAGGGACCAGTTTCATGGAAGACAATTTTCCCACAGATTGCAGGGAGGGGGAAGGATCATCAGGCATTAGATGCTCACAAACAGCGCGCAACCTAGATCCCTTATATGCACCGTTCACAATAGGGTTCTTGCTCCTGCGAGAATCTAATGGCGTTGCTGATCTGACATGAGGCAGAACTCTGCTCACTGCCCGCTCACCTCCTGCTGTGCAGCCTGTTACCTGTCTGTGGCTGGGGGTTGGGGAATCCCTGAGATATATATATAGGTAGGTAAGTGTTTTAAAACATGAGTATTTATTCCTTGTTCCATATATGTATATATGACTAAGAACCCAGAGCTACAGACAACCTTCACCACGGACAAAAAGAAAAGCGAATGCCAGTTATGAGGAAAGACTTAAGAATGCAAAGAGGCTGAAGGGTCAATGGCCCTAGACACTGCAGGGCCAGGTGCTTTTCAAACTGTGCTTCTCACACTCTTTTTTTCTATCGCTTTAATTTTGGGTTTCCTATATGATTTCACTTGACAGAGAAGTCCTCAACAGGGAAAGAGAGAAAATTTGAAAAAAATGCAGGTTCCTTCTGCAGATGGAACCCTCCCTCACCCATACCCTTCCCTCCCCCCCAAGGCATACATGAGTCTCTAATGGTTCTTTGAACATGAACAAAAACATGCTTTAAAACACGCACCTAATCCAATTCTTTATAAATCAGAAAGTGAGACTTAAAGAGGTAAAGAGACTCCCACAAGCACACAGAAAAGCAGCAGCCAGGGCCTGGGACCCCCAAATCCAAGCTCATGCTCTTTCAACTAAACCAGAAGGTAGAATTCTTGGGTAACCCTGAAAGCTTGTTAGGATTTGGAGCAGTGGAAAGGACAGGAGGAATGGAGAGCTCTTAATGGGAAATGTAGCACCATGGTGGCTACATTAAGCAGGAGGAGGCTGGCTGTGGGGGAAGTGGAAAAGCCAGTCAAGCTCTTATAGTAGGTGGTCCCAGGCACAAAGGGATGCCAGACAGCGGGGTGGCCATGGAAATGAAGATGGACCACCTCAGGGGCCTCCACAAAGGGCACCCTGAGGACTGTGATTGGTTTGAAGTATATGTGATTAGAGAAAGAAGCTAGGAAGGCTGAATTAAAAGGAGAGGGAGGCTCATGTCTGTAATCCCCGCTGAATTAAAAGGAGAGGGAGGCTCATGTCTGGTGGCTCATGTCTGTAATCCCAGCACTTTGGAAGGCCAAGACAAGAGCATTGTTTGAGTCAGGTGTTCAAGAAGAGCCTAGGCAACACAGCAAGAGTTTGTCTCTACAAAAAAAGTCAAACAAATTAGCTGGGCATGGTGGCACACACCTATAGTCCCAGCTACTCAGGAGTCTGAGGTAGAAGGATTGCCTGAGCCTAAGAGGTGGAGGCTCATGCCACTATACTCCAGCCTGGGCGAGAGACCCCAGACTCAAAAAAAAAAAAAAAAAAGTAAAAGAGTGGGAAGCCACGCTGAAATGGTGGTATCAGTCCTGGACTTCATACACTACCCAAATCCCAAGTTCTCCTTAAAGCCCTTGAGACAAGGGAAGATACCGTTACAAAAGCACAGAAGGGAAATTCATGAAACGATCTAGTGAAGGGGGTAACAGTGTAGTAAGGAAGGTCTTTTGGGTAGACAGCAAAGGAACCCATGGTAGGCATGGCACAGTCCTACAAGGGATGGCACCCTGGCTCCAGAGACACACCTCAGAGAGTACCAGAAAGAACAGTGGTGGAAGGGAATGAGGTCAAGTCTTGCAACCATTAGGACCTACACAAGCACATGAACACACACATGCACACACACACACAGTTGTAGCTTCTGGGGTGATGAGGAATAATAGCAGCTACAACAATTAACATTTAATAAATGTTTACTAGGCCTGGCATGGTGACTCATGTCTATAATCTCAGCATTTCAGGAGGCCGAGGTGAGAGGTCTGCCTGAGCCCATGGGTTCAAGACCAGCCTGGGCAACTTGGCGAGACTTCATCTCTACAGTAAATCAAAAATTAGCCAAGCATGGTGGCGCACGCCCGTAGCTCCAGCTACTTGAAGATTGAGGCGGAAGGATTGCCTGAGCCCAGTAGGTCGAGGTTGCAGTGGCCATGAGCGCGCCACTGCAGTCCAGCCTGGGCGACAGTGAGATTCCAATTAAAAAAAAGAAAAAAGAAAAAATTAGCTGGGAATGGTGGCACATGCCTATGGTACCAGCTACTTGGAAGGCTGAGGCGGAAGGATCGCCTGAACCCAGCAGGTCAAGGCTGTGGTGGTCGTGAGCATGCCACTGCACTCCAACCTGGGCGACAGAGTGAGACTCCAACTCAATCAATCAGTCAATCAGCACTTACTGTATACCAGGTACTGTGTTTACAGCTTTCCATGGGTTGCCTCACTTAAGACTAACAACTATCTTATGGGTTAAATACTACTATTATTATTACCATTTCACAGAGCAGGGAACTGAGGCTCAGAGAAGTTAAATATCCAGCCTAAATTCACTATTTGTAAGTAGAACTCTGTCTGATCCCAAAGCCATGCTCTTAACTACCACATTATATTGAAGGTAAAGACAGTTGTGTTGGGATGCGTGTAAGTGCCAGAAGAAAGGTGTCAGGTGGCAGTTATAGGCTGTCATTGCCCTATAATTTAAGTTAACGATGTGACTAACAGCAGCTGCAGTGACACATGGCATTGCCGTCTATGCCTCCCTCTCCACTGCCTCCTCCAGAACTGCTCTATAAACACTAGTTTAGCTGAAGAGCTGGGGAGTTAAAAGCCTTGAAGCAGGGAGACAAGAAGAACCAGGGGACAAATGAGAAGGTGCCCACAGGCTCACTAAGCGCCAGACTGACTTAATGGTAAAGAAGCATGTCACAAAAAGACAGGATCTCACAGTCTTGGAAATCCTCCTGCATTTCCTGGGAGCACCCTTGTATTCTACTTCTCAGGACTTTTTTCTCACTGTCACAAATGTGTGCACATGCTTCACATAAGGGATGGGGAAAGATGCTTCAACCGCCCAGTCCCAGTGCACTTTATGAGCCTTTCACATTGTCCCTCTTGCCTACCCGCTATGCAATCCCCCTCCTCCCCATACCAAGTTCCACTTTAATGCCACCCTTTCCAAGTCCTATATAGCATTTGCTGAGGACAGATCCTGCTGCAAGGTCTGTGCTGGGCTCTCCTCTGTGCCCGAGAGCACTCTGGGCATGCCTCTTTCACACGCAAGCAGCTCCTACTTCTGTGCATGAGAACTCTGGTCACCTGCCATCTCCCCAACAGAATGTGAAGTTCCAGAGTACACACACTATTTCTTTGGATTCCTAATTTTAACATTTTAACACCGTGCTTAGCAAACGTTACGTAAGTACACAAAAATGTTGCTCAAATAAAAATCTTCCAATTCAAGTTATTATTCATAATAAGAGTATCCAGCAGTTGTTGAGTATCTGCCATGTGTCAGCTTAAAATAAGACATGTTACAGGGGAGGAGAGGAAGTCTCAGAGAGGCGAAGTCACATGTCTAAGGTCACCATCAAGTGGCTGAACTAGGATTGGAACCCTCCAGAATCAAAGTCTCTTCTGCAATATCAAGGCACCTTGCTCTCATCCAGAAGCTCCTCCTGTGGTTGGTTTATTCCTCAGCTGTCCCTTTGTTACAGCACCAGCCACAGTGGCAGCCATACCCACACCTGAGGGTATGCTGAGGGCCTCTCCCACACACTCCAGAGTGCCCATACCCCTTCTTTGTCTGCCACCCACATCACATCTGCCATCCTTACTGAACTCTTCAGGTACTACTCACAGGTAGGATTCCTCCCATCAATCTTTTAGCACAGACTATTGCCTTTACTCAGCTGGTAGCAGACAGCAATTACTAAAACAAAGAGGAAACAAGTGGCCACATCTCTAGAGAGTAAAGCGGCACAAAGGCATTAGTGGGGCAAGTGAACCTGAAACAAAACAAGCTGCAGTGAGACCACGAAGTGCAGAGAGATGGCAGGTAAGCAGGTAGGAAAGAGGTGAATAAAAGAGGGGCCAGCAGATCATATTTGGGAGTCAAAGGAGAAGGCACAAAGTATAAACTCAGCACCCAGCCAAGGAGTCCCTGGGAGAAAACAGAGGTTACTTGCTGATACCAAACAACTCATCCCCAGGACCTGGACCCCAGACTCTCTTCCTCAACAAGATGTCAAACACCACACACTGGCCCACTGGGAAAGTGATATTCTTAGTGGTTTGCATGGACAGGAGACACATTCACAGGCAGACCAAGAATGAAAGAGAGTCACTGCTTCTCTGAAGTAGAGGGACACACTGGGAAGCTGATCTTAAGGGATTTGATTTTATATGTGGAGAAAAGATAGGAACACAGACAGAACTTTGATTTTTGTTGTTGTTGTTGTTGAGTTGGAGTCTCACTCCATGGCCCAGACTGGAGTGCAGTGGCACATCTCCTGGCTACCACAGCCACGACCTGCTAGGCTCCAGCAATCCTTCCACCTCAGCCTTCCACGTAGCTGGAACTACAGGCATGCGCTACCACGCCCGGCTAATTTTTTGATTTATTGTAGAGATGAGGTCTTGCCAATTTGCCCAGGCGGGTCTAGAACCCGCAGGCTCAGACAATCCACTCACCTCGGCCTCCCAAAACGCGGGATTACAGGCTGAGCCACCAAGCCTGGCTGATCTTTGATTTTTTTAAACTTGGTTCATTCACTTCAAGGTATTCTCAGGTACTTTAAAACTCTCTTAGCAAAAACAAAAATGAAAAAACCAATGTCTGGAAGAGGAGTTTCAGACAAAGGAAAGGTAGTCTTCAATATATTTCATCACTGTGACCAGGGCCTCCCTTATCCCCCACTCATACATAAGCTCTGCCTCTCTAGGGGTAAAACTCCTCCCTTCCCAAAAAACAAACAGCTGAAGGCTCAGCATGGCACCTCTGAAAGGCTGCCCATCAGCCAAGTGTATAGGAAATGATGGCCAAGGGACAAGAGGGAAAAGTGATGACTACTATCTTAGGAAAAGCAATTAAACAGGAAATCAAAATAGCATGGCCTTATGATTGCCTTTGAAATAGACAGAGTTATGACTCCCAGAGACAATGTGATTTTACTTATGCTACTTATTTTACTTGATTTGATTCATTCATATCTTAAGTGAATCACTGAACAGATGTGATGAATGGACATTTAGCCTTTGAAGAGAGACCCATTAAAAATGAGGGATGAGCTGGGCTCGGTGGCTCAACCTGTAATCCCGCGCCTTTGGGAGGCTGAGGTGAGCGGATTGCTTGAGCCCGTGGGTTCGAGACCCGCCTGGGCAGCGAGACCTCATCTCTACAATAAATTAAAAAAAAAAAATCAGACGGGCGTGGGTAATTCCGGCTACTCGGAAGGCTGAGGCGGAAGGATCGCCGGAGCCCAGCAGGTCGAGGCTGCGGTGGCCGGGAGCGGCCACTGCACTCCAGTCTGGGCGACAGAGTGAGACTCCAACTCAAAAAAAAAAGAAAAAATGAGGGATGAGGGCGGCAGGTCTGGCTGGGGAAAGCGGCGGCAGAAGCCTAGAGCCCTGTGTGCACGTGTGGAGAAGCAGTAGCACCAGCACAGCAGAGAGAGCCACCCCCACACCCTCCAGAGACCCCAGGGGTGCTCAGCTCCCTGCCCAAGGTAAGGAATCCAGCTTGCAAGGTTGAGTGGCCAGGCTGAGGGCAACGACTGCGATGATATTGGTGGTAACAACGGCCTCAGCAGGCAGGGAAGATGAAGGGTAGCCAGATCAAGCTGAGAGATGTGACACCCCACAATATTAAACAGCTGAAGAGACAGAACTAGGTCATCTTCCAGTCAGTTACAATGACAAGTTCTACAAGGATATGCTGGAGGTTAGCAAGCTAGCAAAACTTGCCTATTTCAATGATATTGCTGCAGGCGTGGTGTGCTGTAGGGAAGATCATTCACAGAATCAGAAGAGACTTTACATCATGACACTAGGATGCCTGGCACCTTACCAGAGGCTAGGAATAAGAACTGTTAAATCATGTCTTAAACATCCGTGAAAAAGATGGCACTTTTGACAACATCTATCTGCATACCCACATCAGCAATGAGTCAGCAATTGACTACAGGAAGCTTGGCTCTGAGATTACTGAGACAAAGAAAACTACTATAAGAGGACAGAGCCTGCAGAAGTTCATGGGTTGCAGAAAAACCTCAATGTCCCTTCTGGTCAGAATGCAGATGTGCTATAGACAGACAACTGAACGAATTACAGATGAACTTTTTTGTACTTGCTTGTCGCCAAATAAAAAAGAGGGGCCCACTGATTCCTTTCTTTTAAAGTTCCCCTCCATTTTGTTCTTGTTTTTCTTCTTTCTTTCCTCTAAAAATTTTAATACTTTCAAGGACTTTAAAAAATAGTCATGTTTGGATTGCTTTAGCCCTCTTATTTTTGTGAGGTGGTTTGACTGAAGGAAGTAGATATGTTTAATTTGGCAGCTAATATATGAAAATTTGGGTGTCAAATAATTTCAAAATTTTAGCTGTTTTTTAAATGTCCTGCTTTCACACTGAAAGGCAGAGCCTACAAAATACTGTATATTTCAAAAGACAAAAAGAAGTAGCAGCAATATCTTGTTCTCTAATTCACAGACAAGTTTAGTGTGTTTATGATACTTTGGGTTTATAAAGACTTTGTGGGACACTTATGTCTAAACATTGCCTTCACTCTACCCGTAGTCCTTCTGAGCACTCTCTCAGGAGTTGGATCATTGTTATCCTTGTAAGAGGCCGAGCTCCATGGCTAAGCCTGTAATTCGAGCATGTTGGGAGGCTGAGGTGAGTGGATTGCCTGAGCCCGCGGGGTTCAAGACCCACCCGGGCAACTTGGCGTAGACCTCATCTCTACAATAAATCAAAAAAATAGCCGGGCGTGGTAGCGCGCACCTGTAGTTCCAGCTACTTGGAAGGCTGAGGCGGAAGGATCGCCGGAGCCCAGCATGTCGAGGCTGCGGTGGCCGGGAGCGGCCACTGCACTCCAGTCTGGGCGACAGAGTGAGACTCCAACTCAAAAAAAAGAAAGAAATACTAAGCTTATTTTGATTTTTCAAGCAATTATTTCTTCTCTTCTTGCTGGTGGTGGGGCAGTTTGCATAGGTAGTGTTATACTTTATAAAAGTGTTTGAGTTAGGCCGGGGTCCATGGCTCAGGCTGTATTCACAGCACTTTGGGAGGCTGAGCCAAGTGGATTGCCTAAGCCCACAGGTTCAAGACCCACCTGGGCAACTTGGTGAGACCTCATCTCTACAA
>NW_007246938.1:250623-264111 GCF_000164805.1 Carlito syrichta
CGCCTGTAGTTCCAGCTACTTGGAAAGCTGAGGCGGAAGGATCGCTGGAGCCCAGCAGGTAGAGGCTGTGGTGGCCGGGAGTGTGCCACTGCCCTCCAGACTGGGTGACAGAGCAAGACTCCAACTCAAAAAAAAAAAAAAGTATTTTGAGTTAAACTGCTTTTTTGCTAAGAGTAGGCTGGTTGGTAGCAGGTTATTGATTGTTAATAGTGACATTAACTTTTAGGGTGTGGGCTGGTGAGATTAATTTTTTTTTAATATCCCAGCTAGAGATATAGCCTTTAACTGACCTAAAGAGATTTGTTGTGATTTAATTTTTTTCTGCTGTCCTTTTAAATCAGTAAACTCAACAACAGTCTAACCTTAAAAATGGAGGTAATGTCTTTATAGGTCACTACCCCCAAATAAACTTAAAGCAGGTGTTTTCTCTTGGACATATTAAGACATATCTAAAAGGAAGCTTATATGGACTTGTGGCACAATAAATGCATTTGATGTTAACTGATGTAGGCTGATAAAAGTGGCCACTGAGCATTTGATTTCACAGAAAAGAATATCTAGAAAGTATTTTTTAGAATAACATAGTTGTGCTATTGCTTATCTGTTGGAGAACATCTCAGATTTGCTTCCACCCTGTGTCTACGATACTGAGTTTAAGAATCTGGGGTCAAAGTGGGGATGAAAGGGAGACCCAAACTTTACTTGTACGATGACCACTTATCTACCTAATCCTAAATTGTACCTCACATCTTTAAAATAAAACAAAAAATAAAGAATTTTGGGTGAGGGGAATTGTTAAACATATTGCTTCTATTCTTAGAAAACAGAAGTATGAAGTGTTAACAATGCAAATGTTATTATGGCCTCTTCGACTGACAGGACTGGTTTATGCTAGATCATTTTCTGGCACATCAGAAGTGGCTTTGACAGGTTGATAACTTTTTGTAAAATGGGAGGCATCTGAAATATTAATGTTTTCCTCTCATAGTCCCTTCTCCAATCAATATTCAGCAGTTTTTAGGTTGCTAGTACTGATGGTCCAAGAAATATTTTCAGTTAGGATTTAAAACAATTCACAGGGCTTGAGTTTTCTTCATTTGACTTTAAAAAGAAGGTTGATTCATAATATTTATCCTCTCATATAAAATTCTGGTATGAAAGTCTCATCTCCAAATATATTAAATGACAAAATTATTTCATAAAATGTTTATGCACACTTTATAACCTTAAGTTTTCATTTGAGAATGTGAAAGTACAAAGTACAGTAGACTTCAGCAGTCTTGAGCGCCAAGAATAATACATAAAAAGAACATAGTTGATGTATTTATAAAGTTCTAATCTTAAGATGGTAAAATAGTAGGAAGACCATCCTGGGTTTTTTGGGTATCAGTTTCTTAAATAGTCCAAATCTAAGCTTAGAAGAAAAGTTTAGCATTAAACATCTTTACCTTCATAAGCTTCAGTTTGTTCTTGACAAGAGAGGAATGCTTGAGTTACAGAAGGTATATTTACTTTTAAGAATTCAGCCTTTTTGTAAACTTCCCAGATATTAAAATA
This sequence comes from Carlito syrichta, assembly GCF_000164805.1. NCBI lineage: Eukaryota > Metazoa > Chordata > Mammalia > Primates > Tarsiidae > Carlito > Carlito syrichta. The sequence goes on from NW_007246938.1 coordinate 252,181, forward strand.
GATTTTGTTATATAAATGAATCTTCTGAGATGACATTGCCTCAATTTCTATAACTATTTCACCTGAACTATCTAATTAGTTCTATAAATGTATCCTTAAACATGGTTATTGAAAACTGAACAGCTGCCTCATGACAATTAAGTACATGTTACTTAAGGAGGAAAAATATTACATTTTGGATTGAGTGTGTAGGTTCCCTATCATTATAGAGTTTCTGTTTCTACACTAGTCAATGACTTAACCTAAATTGTAAAAGTTTGTAAAGGGTTCATTGTCCTGCATCAAACTTGTATTAAATAATTCCACCCACTTGAGACCGGGCTTGGTGGCTCAGCCTGTAATCCCGCGCTTTGGGAGGCCGAGGTGAGTGGATTGCCTGAGCCCGCGGGTTCGAGACCCGCCTGGGCAACTTGGTGAGACCTCATCTCCACAATAAATAAAAAATTAGCCAAATGTGGTATCGCGCGCCTGTAGTTACAGCTACTCGGAAGGCTGAGGCGGAAGGATCGCCGGAGCCCAGCAGGTCGAGGCTGCGGTGGCCGGGAGCGGCTACTGCACTCCAGTCTGGGCGACAGAGTGAGACTCCAACTCAAAAAAAAAAAATTAATAATAATAATAATAATAATTCCACCCACTTGAAGAGGAGGAGCATGTGAAGAGGTAGAGTTGGACACTAGTTCCTATGCCTATGCGTCAGTAAAGACTGCAATGTCCCATATTGAGTTGATTAATTTGATATATGATAATAATGATCTTTGAGCTAAAATAATATTCTGTCAACTGGAAGATCACAGGATATATCCATTCTATTTTTTCAGGACAGGCAGTTTTTACTGTGGAGCAAATACGTTAAAACTATACTATATGAGGCTGGGGGTGGTGGTTCAAGCCTGTACTCCCAGGACTTTGGGAAGCTGAGGCAAGAATATTGCCTGAGCCCAGAGGTTCGAGACCAGTCTGGTCAACTTGGTAAGATCTTGTCTCTACAATAAATCAAAAAATTAGCTGGGCATGGTAGAGCACACCAGTAGTTTCAGTTACTTGAAAGCTGAGGCAGAAGGATCGCCTGAGCCCAGCAAGTTGAGGATGCCATGAGCATGCCGTTGCCCTCCAGCCAGGGCAACAAAGTGACTCTCAAACTCAAAAAAAAAAAAAAAATTATACTGTATGATAATTACATTTAAGTTCTAAAGAAAAGGATCCATAGAGAAATCTATGTAACATATGTCCAGATTAGTTTTGATTAGGGAAAAGAAGTTCTGAAATATCTCCAAAGCAGTTTACTCATCAATTGAAAGTCCTCCAAAAAGAGAATTATTGGGAAACCATGGTGTGTGGTGATGAAAAAGAAAAAAACTCCCTCAGTTTTTTGGAGGGAATAAATTAAAAAATACTTAAATGGTTAAGTTTACTTGATGTTCCGGCAAAAAAAAAAAGAGGGAAGAAGAAAATAAGTCCATAAGGTGAAAATAGCAAAATGTCAAAGGCTAAACATTAAAAACAAAAAAAGTCAACAACTAGGTGTTCTCGTTAGGTTGGAATTTTAAATATAATCTAAGCATTCCCAAATTCAAAACAAGACAAAGAAAAGAGGAAAAGAAACTTCTAGATATAGTGAAAAATGTTTTAAGAAAGAGTTGCTACACAGTGATAACATGCCAACAACCACAACAACAAAATACTCCACTTGTATTAACACCTTAGCTGGGAAAGACATCTGTACTCTAAGATTAATGACTAAGCACTTTCTAAAACCATTTAAGTGGCTCTGACCAACAACTTCTGAATAGAAACAATAACACCCCATGTCTACCAAAGGCTAACTATGTGTCAAGTACCCAGCTAAGGGCTTTACATACATAATCACATTTAATATTCATCAATGTTTATATATACCTATTGTATAAGATGGAAATTATTATTATCATTCCCATTTTTCAGGAAGCAATACAATTGAAGTTTAAAGGAATTGGCATTACAGCTAGTATGAAGAGTTACTGACAGTTTTTACTTTCCTCAGAGTTGTGATACACAAAACAAGCAAAGGGCGACAAAGGAAGGTGAGACTCGGGTCTTTCCATCTCTGACAGCTTTACTCCCTCCTAGTGTCTGTCTCCATTTTTATCTCCCCTCTTCTTTTTCTCAAAGCAACATAAGATTAGACGTTAAAAGAATTGTTCCAGTTCAACACTACCTCCCAATCTATCTCAAAAAGTTTGTTTTAAATGATTGGTTCTGAAGACTTACAAAAACTTTTTCTCTGGTACCCATCCACCATAAAACCTGCTTCAAGCCAGGTGCAGTGGCTCACTCCTGTAATCCCAGCACTTTGAGAGGCGGAGGCGAGAGGATAACCTGAGTATATGGTTCAAGACCAGCTTGGGCAGCATGGTGAGACCCCTTCTTTACAATAAATCAAAACAATTAGCTGGGCATGGTGGCATACAACTGTAGTTCCAGCCACTTGGAAGGCTGAAGCAGAAGGATCACCTGAGCCCAGCCGGTCAAAGCTGCAGTGGCTGTTAGCATGCCACTTCACTCCAGCATGGGTGACACAGTGAGACTCTGACTCAAAAAAAAAAAAAAAAAAAGGCCCAGGCATGGTGGCCCACGCCTATAATCCCAGCATTTTGGGAGGCCAAGGTGAGAAGACTACCTGAGCCCAGGGGTTCAAGACCAGTCTGGGCAACTTGGTAAGACCTCATCTCTACAATAAATCAAAAAATTAGCCGGGCATGGTGGCACATGCCTGTAGTTCCAGCTCTTGGAAGGTTGATGCAGGATTGCCTGAGCCTAGCAAGTCAAGGCCACGGTGGCCATGAGCATGCCACTGCACTCCAGCCTGGGCGACAGAGTGAGATGCCAACTCAAAAAAAAAAAAAATCTGCTTCAGTGAGAGTAAACACGAGGTGCTGGGCTGAGACAACTTTGGATTACCAATGTTTCTGAACTTGTATTTGATCAAAACTCTGTTTACCCGAGATGTCTACTTCTGTTACTTGTTAAATCACATGTAAATTCCCATAGGGAGTTACTATGGGCATAATCCTAACAAAGCCATGGTCTTGGCTTGAGTTCATTTCTGAACCTGCATGTTCCCTTATCAAAGCCTGCAAACCCACTAATTTCCTTGTTGTCTCAAAAAAAAAAAAAAAAAAAAACACACATCAGAAATCACAGGCACAATTTGATGAGAAACTGAAGGTGGTTCCTTGCTAGAAAAACAACTCAAAATATATACTCTACCAATATGGATCAGCAATACCATCTTCAAATATGACAGCCACAAGCAGGCTATAAATTTTTACACATATTATGGCTGGAACCTTATGAGATACACATCCATGAACAATGCCTAGATATATTAAAAAAAAAAAAAATTTAGCTGGGCTCAGTGGCTCAGCCTATAATCCCGCGCCTTTGGGAGGCTGAGGTGAGTGGATTGCCTGAGCCCGCAGGTTTGACACCCGCCTAGTCAGCGAGAACTCATCCTCTACAATAAATCAAAAAATCAGCCGGGTGTGGTAGCACATGCCTGTAATTCCGGCTACTTGGAAGGCTGAGGCAGAAGGATCGCTGGAGCCCAGCAGGTCGAGGCTGCGGTGGCCGGGAGCGGCCACTGCACTCCAGTCTGGGCAACCGAGTGAGATTCCAACTCAAAAAAAAAAAAATTTTCTTTGATTAGGGTACCTTAATTAGGGTAATTTTTATTTTTCTAACTTCCAAAATCTGTAACTATATGACACTGTCTTTGTAATAATAAAATAAACACTTTTTAGCCGGGCTCAGTGGCTCAGCCTGTAATCCTGCAACTTTGGGAGGCTGAGGTGAGTGGATTGCCTGAGCCCGAGGGTTCGAGACCCGCCTGGGCAGCGAGACCTCATCTCTACAATAAATCAAAAAATCAGTCGGGCATGGTAGCGCATGCCTGTAATTCCGGCTACTTGGAAGGCTGAGGCAGAAGGATCGCCGGAGCCCAGCAGATGGAGGCTGCTGCGGTGGCCGGGCGCAGCCACTACACTCCAGTCTAGGCGACAGAGTGAGACTCCAACTCAAAAAAAAAAAAAAAAAGATATACATTTTTTACAATAAGATTGTTGACATCTGAAAATAAAATTATTTCTAAAGCACATTATCAACAGGATGGTTTAATGTGAAGTATTCCAAGAACATCCAGCATCCTATTGATGATATTCAGAGAAAGCTCTACAATTTTACATTTCTTTCTTCTTTTTTTTTTGAGTTGCAATTTCATTCGACCTGCTGGGCTTAGGTGATCCTTTCGTCTCAGCCTTCCAAGCTGCTGGAACTACAGATGCATGCCACCATGTCCAGCCAGTTTTTGTGATTTATTATAGAGACGAGGTCTCACCAAGTTGTCCAGACCAGTCTCGAACCCCCAGGCTCAGGCAATCCTCTCACCTCGGCCTCCCAAAGTGCTGGGATTACAAACTGAGCCACCGCGACTGGCTAAACTTTAAATTTCTAAGTATGAGGTTCCCATAGCCTAAGATTGACAGCAGCCTTGATTTTAACACTGGAGATAGAAGTAGGGTACAGAAGAGTATCTGGCTCTAACACAGTGGCTGTCCATGTGGCAGCTGTTAGATCAGGCTACAGGAAGTGCTGCTTGACAGAACCTCATGATGCCTTCTGATGCTCCATCTGCAGAAATTGTGTGGAGTTGGACTTGACCCAGGGAGATGCCGCAGGAAGCACAGGCAAGAGAGAAAAAGCGGAAGCTTTGGACAGATCATCAGGCTAAAGCCACAGCTAAGAAAGTGGTCATTTCAGGAAGGACTTTAATGTCTTCTGATGGCCTATCAATGACCCCCAGGCTCAAGGAAAAAATTCTGCCATTAAAAAAAAATCAGGCAGGGCTTGGTGGCTCAGCCTGTAATCCTGCGCCTTTGGGAGGCTGAGGTGAGTGGATTGCCTGAGTCCGCGGGTTCGAGACCCGCCTGGACAGCGAGACCTCATCTCTACAATAAATCAAAAAATCAGCCGGGCGTGGTAACGCATGCCTGTTATTCTGGCTACTTGGAAGGCTGAGGTGGAAGGATCGCCAGAGCCCAGCAGGTCGAGGCTGCGGTGGCCGGGAGTGGCCACTGCACTCCAGTCTGGGCAACAGAGTGAGACTCCAACTCAAAAAAAAAAAAAAATCTGCTGAGGCCAGGTGCAGTGGCTCATGCCTGTAATCACAGCACTTTGAGAGGCTAAGAATGGGAAACTGCTTGAGCCTAGGAGTTCAAGACCAGCCTAGGCAACAAAGTGAGGTCTTCTCTCTTCAAAAAATACAAAAAATAGCTGGGATGGTGGCATGCACCTACAGTCCCAGTTACTTGGGGGACTGAGGAGGGCTGATCGCTTGAGCCCAGAAGTTTTAGCTGCAGTGAGCTGGTATCATACCACTGCACTCCAGCCTTGGTGACAGAGTGAGACCCTGTCTCAAAACAAACAAATAACCAACCAAACAAAAAAAATTAGAATGGTGAAAAAGTTATGAATTCCTAAATAAAAGAAGGCAATGGATCTAAACTTTGCTTTTAAAGGTATATTTATTGGTAAGAATAAAGCAGGAGATCTGTTTTAGGACAAACTAATCTCTTCTTGTTATCCTCTATCCACCAAAGTTGCAAAGTTAGTGGTCCAACAAAAACTCACCCCAATAACTTCATCTGTTTTGTAGATCAGTGTATCCCTACTCAACATCTAGAATATCTGGTATATAGCAGGTGCTGAGTAAATATGTGCTGAACTCATGAACTGTATCTCCAGAGGACACTACCTCTAGAGACTAAAACAAGAAATCCCTATGTGTACTCAGTGGTTACCTGGTTGATAATCTAACAAAAGTCAAAAAAGAAACTTGCAAAGGTCAATATAAGCATGTTTCACTAATAAATTTCCCTACACTCATAAACATAAGAGAATGGACCTTGTAGTCAGACTGTTCTAGCTTAAACCATGACACCAACACTTGCTAGCTGTGACCTTAAACAAAGTACTTCTCTGAGTTGCGGTTCCCACATCAGAAAACAAACAAGGTAGATAACAACAGTACTTCAAAGACTGCTGAAAGGATGAAATGAGATAAGCACAGTTCCTGGGACACAGAAATGCCTAGTACATATTAGTAATTATTCATTTTTATTGTGTATATACCCACAGTCATCTCTGGGAAGAATACAGGATCGTATGTCCACTTCTTCCCACCAAAAGAAATAGTCTTAAATAAGGACTAGGCAATAGAATACACTCTATTCCCTGAGGGATAAGTGAAAAAAAAAATGAGGTCTTAAAACCGTATTTTGTTGACCCTTCTCAATCTTCACTTCTCTTCTTGTCTTTTCTTCCCACAACATTTCCTCAGCACCTGTGAGCCTCGTTTGGCCACTGGCACTGCTGGCTCTTAGAAAATAGTTTTCATGTCTGTTTGCCAATAATGCGTGTCCCTGGGCAGGATATCCAACTTTGCAGGGTCTCAATTTATATGTTTGTATAATGGTGGAAAAGTACAATGGTGGAGTAGGATCTCTTTAAATTATCTTCTAAATCTAACAATCCACAAATAAGTATCGATGAACTACTATTAGTACATTCAATTAAACACTGACCTAAACTCTTAAAAATACACTTCAACCCTATTTGAAATGCCACACAAAAATGGGTACAAGTACAGCAGCACTCTGAAAGCTAAATGCTGCCTGGTCAATTTTAGAGAATACAAGAGTGCCCTGAAGCTTTTATTAAGCTCCTTTATTATAACTTTATCATAATGGAATAGGCTCTTGTGAAATCAGAACTTTCTCTCTCTCTTTCTCTCTCTCTCTCTTTTTTTTTTAAAGTTAGTCTCATTCTGTTGTCTAAGCTGGAGTGCAGTGGCACACTCATGGCCACCGTGCCCGACCAAGAACTTTCTCTTAGGACCACCAATGGTCCTTTGTGTATAAGTTTCAGAGTACAGTCACTAAACATTTCCAGTCACTATAAATTACCAAACCAGTGCTTACAATTTCGAGATAACTGGGCAGAAAACTGACAGTATTGAGGAATCAGAATTGTCATTCACTAGAGGAGGTGACTAAGTAAAAAACAGTATAAAAATCAGCTACTTTCTTTGGTTCTTTGTGCTACCCAACCTCTCCTTATCACACTGTGTGTTTCTGTTGAGGAACAGGGGTCTAATTTTAAATGACATTGTGGCAGGGCTCGGTGGCTCAGCCTGTAATCCCACGCTTTAGGAGGCCAAGGTGAGTGAATTGCCCGAGCCCGTGGGTTCAAAATCCGCCTGGGCAACTTTGCGAGACCTCATCTCTAAAATAAATAAATAAATAAATAAAATAAAATGACATTGTGGGTTAACAAGTGACATGGAGGCCAGGTGTGGTGGTTCATGCCTGTAATCCCAGAACTTTGGGAGGATGAGGTGAGAGGATTACCTGAGCCCAGGGGTTTGAGACCAGCCTGGACAACATGGTGAGACCTCATCTATACAATAAATCAAAAAATTAGGCATGGTGGCACACACCTGTAGTTCCAGCTACTTGGAAGGCTAAGGTGGAAGGATCGCCTTAGCCCAGCAAGTCAAGGCTGTGGTGGCCGTGAGCATGCCACTGCACTCCAGCCTGCACAGCAGAGTGAGACTCCAACTCCAAAAAAAGTAACATGGAAAGATGTTTACAATATACATTTCTGGTGAAAAAAGCATATTACAAAATATCATCAGCAACATTAATCCCATTTTGGTTAAAGAAAAATACATATATATCCACACATACATCTGATAAGATATACTCCAGGCTGCTAACAAGTTTATAATTTCTCATTAAACATTTTTTGTGGACATCTGTATTTTATTTTTCTACCATGAATGTTTATGGCTTCTGAAATACTTCAAAAAGGCGTTTATTTTAGCAAGAAAGATGGGGCCAGGTGCAGTGGCTCACGCCTATAATCCCAGCACTTTGGGAGGCTGACGTGAGAGAATTGCCTTAACCTGTGGGTTTGAGACCAGCCCCAGCAACTTGGTGAGACCTCATCTCTACAATAAATCAAAAAACTAGCCAGGCATGGTGGCACATGCCTGTAGTTCCAGCTACTTGGAAGGCTGAGGCGGAAGGATTGCCTGAGCCCAGGAGGTCAAGGCTGCAGTGGCCGTAAGCATGCCAGTGTACTTCAGCATAGGCAACAGAGTGAGACTCCAACTCAAACAAACAAACAAACAATAAAACCAAGAAAGATGGATTTGATACCCAATCTATACCCAGATCCCTCCCTGGAGCAGAGCTCAGCACCCAGCAAGTCCCTTTACAGAGGCACTGACACATCTTGCACCCTGTGTCTGGGGCTAAGCTGGGGCGGGGGTGCTGAGATGCTTTTGGTACCAGAAATCAGGTACCACCAAGATGGGCTCAGATCCATCCTCCTATTCATCTCAACTTTCTTTTTTGTTTTTTTGAGTTGGAGTCTCACTCAGTCGCCCAGACTGGAGTGCAGTGGCCGCCGCTCCCGGCCACCGCAACCTCGATCTGCTGGGCTCCGGCGATCCTTCCACCTCAGCCTTCCGAGTAGCCGGAATTACAGGCATGTGCTACCACGCCCGGCTGATTTTTTGATTTATTGTAGAGATGAGGTCTCCCTGCCCAGGCGAGTCTTGAATTCGCGGGCTCAGGCAATCCACTCACCTCAGCCTCCCAAAGGCGCGGGATTACAGGCTGAGCCACCAAGCCCGGCTCATCTCAACTTTCAAAGCCATCAGCTTCCCACATACTAGCTTTATCAATTTGTAATCCTTCGAGGATGATCAAAAGTCCTAATATGGTTCAGAATTTTTATTGTCACACATTCACTGATTTAGAAGAATCAATGATAGAAGAGCCCAGGTTACTCTGACAGAGATGCAATTTTAAAAGTTAGGGTTGGGCAACCCACGCAGGTCTGCTCCCACTATGGGAGCTTTTCTGTCCTCTCAATAAATTATGCTTTAAAAATAATAAATTAATAAATAAATAAAAGTTGGGGTTACTACCCCTTTTAGGCTGCCCAATAACAGTTCTTTTTTCTTTTTCCTTTTTTTCCCCAGTCAGGGTCTCACTTTGTTGCCCAGGCTGGTGTGCAGTGGTATAATCATGACTCACTGCAGCCTCGAACTCCTGGCCTCAAGCGATCCTCCCTCCTCAGTCTCCCAAAGTGCTGGGAGTATAGCCATGAGCCACTGCGCCCAGCCCAATGCCAGTCCTTTCTGATCACAAGGAAAAAAAAATAAGCTCATCGTATTTATTTATTCATTTATTTTTGAGTTGGAGTCTCACTCTGTCGCCCAAGCTGAAGTACAGTGGCATGCTCACGGCCACCGCAGCTTCAACCTACTGGGCTCAGGCGATCCTTTGCTTCAGCCTTCCAATTAGCTGGAACTACAAGCACACACTACCACACCTGGCTAATTTTTTGATTTATTGTAGAGATGAGGTCTTGCCAAGTTGCCTGGGATGGTTTTGACCCCCTGGGCTTAGGCAATCCTTTCGCCTTGGTCTCCCAAAAGTGCTGGGATTACAGACTTGAACCAACATGCCTGGCAGCTCATCATATTTAAAAACATCATCTTCAAATATTTTACTCAATTAAGCACTTTTGTTTTTCATAAGTGCTGACTCTTGATAGGTTCTCTGGCATATTAAAGACCGCTGCTGTTGAACCTTCCAAGATCTGATCAGGCAAGAACAAGCTTATCACCAGGTGCAGGTTATCACTACATTATAAGGAGTAAAGGCTGTTATGGCAGCTCAATCATCTACCAATAAAAGCTGTATAAGAAACTGAGATTTCCCAGCTAGCAAAAGCCATGCAAAAAACAAGCAATAGCAAGACAAACATCAAAAAACTCAGTTAATATGACAGCAACATGAGGGAAGACAGTAGAAAAGCAGAGGAAAGTCTTTTAAAGAGTGTTCTGAGGGGTCAGGCTTGGTTGTTCACACTTGTAATGCCAGCACTTTGAGAGGCTGAGGCAAGAGAAAAAAAAAAAAAATAGCTGAGCATAGTGGCGCACACCTGTAATCTCTACTGTGGAGGAGTAGCTACTGGGAAGGCTAAGGCCAAAGGATCGCCTGAGACCAGGATGTTGAGGCTGCGGTGAGTCCTGATTGAGCCACTGCACTCCAGCCTGAGTGACAGTGAGACCCCAACTCTAAATAAATAAATAAATAGATAAGTAAGAAATGTTCTCAAGAACACCCTCCACTGGCCAAGCCAAGAGAAGGTTACCAGACCCAGGGCTTTCAGAGGCACATAACCTATGCTTCAATGCTGCTCACAAGTGTGTCCTATAATGTGATACCTGGCAAAAGCTCATACATAAAAACAAATTGTTTCTAATCCCTTCTACTTTTATCTTTAACAAACAAAAAAACAAAAAAACATCCACCCTTTAGATCAGCTCTTTATCCTCTGTTACAAAATATGTTTAGAGTCAGATGGCAAAAAAGCAGCATAGTGTCTGCCCAGCATTATTTTAATGCAAGAAAACAAAACTGCCAACTATAAGGATCTGAAAAATGTGACCACTTCAGGCTTATTTTGGGGCTGAACCACTCCCCTTCCCTAATTATCCCTGGAAGGAAATATATCAGGCACTGGGGGCAAAGAGGGAAAACATGTATAATTACAACATGTGCACTTGGTGGATGAAGAATTTGAACATTCTTGAACTCTGGCCACATTTCTGAAGACTTTCCACTTGTAGTTTAATCTCACTGAAGAGAAAAGGTTAAAGATCAGTTGAATTTCAACCAGGGCTCTATCAAAAGAAGACACAAAGAGAAACTGACCACATTACTTACAAGTGACAGTACAAAAGCCTGCTGAAAATTTAAGATGACCAACTCCATATCAAGCACAAACAGAGGAAGTGGTTTGTATTTTAACATTAGAACTAAAAATAAGACCCATTTCAACTACTCTCCACTGGAGAAAACACATACATCTTGAAATTTAAACATACATATGCAAAGGCTTCAGGCCCCAGGTGGTCTTACAGAAGCAGTCCCTGATCAAGACTTCTCATCCATAGCCCACCTGATTTTGTATTACAGAGGTGGGAAGACATATGCAACGAATTTGGTAGAACTTCTGCCAAAGACAAGGGCAGAAAAAACCTTCACAAATTCAAAATGAGAAGACATCTCATTAGGCATTTGGATTAAGAACTATTGCACAAGAAGACGTCAGCACGACCTACAAGTTCTGTCCTCCTCCCCTCTGACTCTCCCCCTTGCCCACTGGGACTCTGCCAGGCTTAGGTTCCTTGATGCTCCCCCAACCCTCAGCACACACTCCTTCTCCACGGTCTCCACGAGGGCTATTTCCTCTACCTGGACTACTTTTTCATCAGATCCCCCATATCTACAAGTTTTGGCTCAAATGCCACCGATGCAAGGAAGAAAAGGATGCCTTTCCTTTCCCATGATATCGATCACCTTCTACTAGACCATGTAATTTACTATTTTATAGCTATGGGTTACCTGTTTCTCCTCTCCCTCTCAAATAAGCTCCAGGAGAGTAGAGATCTTTGTTCTGTTCACTGATGTGTCCCACAGGCGTTTAGAACAGTGCCTGAGACACAGCAGAAGCTCAAACAGTAGTTTCTGAATGAATGAACTTCTTGACAGCAAAATTCCAGGGCAGTAAGAGGGGATGGAATGAAAGGAGAAGGAAGCGACAGAGGAGAATTCACAAGGGAGAGGCAGAGACTGGCAGAGGCCGGGGCCGACCCACAGTTTCTCCCCGCAGAGCGGATGGGAGGCGGGGGTAGGTACACGGCATCCCGCCAGCGGCATCGAATGGCACTTAGAAGCGGGCAGCTGAGACATGCGAGCTCTCGAGACTCACTGTGGAAGTCCTAAGGCAGGACAGACCCACGCGGGCTCTGGG
>NW_007246938.1:264628-291391 GCF_000164805.1 Carlito syrichta
CCGCTCGCCCCGCCCAGGCCCGTGGCCCCGCCCACCGCGCGCTCCTGTCCCGGAGCCGGGCGCCCGCAGCCCGAGGCCACGCCCCTCCCATCGCATTAGGCGGGTCTAACCCGCAGAGATTCGCTATCTTCCTGCGGCAAAGCCCGCCCCCATGCGCTCTCTGACTGGCCAGAGGCGCTGCCGGCTAAACTCCGCGCCAAGCCCCTTCTTGAATGAACTTGGAGAGATGTTTCTTCTAACCAATCCGGAGCGTGTTCTCGCTGGGCTTCCCGGTAATTGGATAGCGACGATGTCGCCGTTGCCCAATGATGTTGCGGTCACTAAGTTGTCGTTGGCGGTGGTTCCCGGCAGTCGTTTTCTTCTCTTTGCTTGCCGTTTTGGAATAAAAATGTCCCAAAGTAGGATGTGTTGAATCTCACTATATGAATTTCAGTCTACATCAACGACATTCAAAGTTTATTATTTTAAATACAGATAAAAAATATGACAAACCAAGTGTTAACAGGCACTGATTAAGTCTGTTTGATCATAAAACATGGCTTTGTCGACTTCATTTTTCCAAACTGTTTTTTTGTTTCTTTGCGTGTTTAGCAGGTAGACTATTACAAGCCCTTAAGAGACTTCTTTTATCTCCATTCTAAATTATCAATAAAACACTCATTGCAAAGATTACAAAGAAAATTCATTTAAATTCCACATTTGGTGCCAAGCATTGTGTTAGAGCACCTATGAAGAAGACAAGACCCAGCTCTTAAGAAATTCAGTCTAAGCCGGGCTGGGTGGCTCAGCCTGTAATCCCGCGCCTTTGGGAGGCTGAGGTGAGTGGATTGCCTGAGCCCGCGGGTTCGAGACCCGCCTGGGCTGCGAGACCTCATCTCTACAATAAATCAAAAATCAGCCGGGCGTGGCAGCGCGCGCCTGTAGTTCCAGCTACTCGGAAGGCTGAGGTGGAAGGATCGCCGGAGCCCAGCAGGTCGAGGCTGCAGTGGCCGGGAGCGGCCACTGCACTCCAGTCTGGGCAATAGAGTGAGACTCCAACTCAAAAAAAAAAAAAGAAATTCAGTCTAGTGGAAAAAACGGGTAAATATTTGCGGTTAATTTTTTAGGTGTCAGGCATTGTGCTAAATAAGCAGTAGTATCATCAGTGACTGTGGTTTTTACCCGTTTAATCTCCATGCGCTCCCCACTTCCCAAATACACTCTAAGTAAATATAAAACCCAAATGAAAAACAAGTATGCTTGCTTTTGCAAACATAGTTTCAAATCCTGTAGCTCCATTTTTTCAACCAGATGGCCATAATTAAGCCTATCTGGTTGTAAATGAAAATTATAAATCTCAGGTTCTCTTAAACTTCTTATGCAAAAGGAAAGGTCACTGCCACACCATCTTCCAAATGAATAGCTGTTACTAACATTATGCATCAACCAGAATCCCATGAAGAGGTGAAAAGCCTCAAGGATCTGGTAAGGACAGCCTGCACAGATCACAAGTAAAATCTTTGCTGGCCTCCCATAAACAAGGACATTTCAATTGTAACTTTAGGTGGACAGTCTAAATTTAGTTCCTAAAATTTCATACTGATAATGTCCTTTACAAGCTTATCTTTCCAGGTGCAAACTAATCAAGACTCTTTCTACCTACTCAGAAACATGCATAATTGACTCTTCCTTTACTCCTTTTTTCTCTTCATACATTCACCTTATCTTATGTAAAATGTAGATTTACTGGGCATAACTAAGATCTCCCAGGAAAGCCGGGCTCGGTGGCTCAGCCTGTAATCCGTGCCTTTGGGAGGCTGAGGTGAGTGGATTGCCTGAGCCCGCGGGTTCAAGACCTGCCTGGGCAACTTGGTGAGACCTCATCTCCACAATAAATAAAAAATTAGCCGGGCGTGGTAGCGTGCACCTGTAGTTCCAGTTACTTGGAAGGCTGAGGCAGAAGGATCGCCGGAGCCCAGCAGGTCAGTCTGGGCAACAGAGTGAGACACCAACTCAAAAAAAAAAAAATCTCCCAGGAATGTAACTATTTGCAGACTACCTGCCCCTCTTCCTGTATTCCTTCCCCCTTTTAAGAAAATGTATAAATACTAAACCTCCTGAAAACCTTTTTGGAAAAACAGTCATACATGTCTGTGGCTTGTGTTTTTCCCAGACTGCGCTCAAATATTTTAATAAACCTCGATGATTGAGACCTGGCTTAGTCACTCATTTCAGTTGTCAAGGTGTAGGTGTGCTGGGGCCACCGCTGTATTTCCTTATCCCTGTTTTCAGGGATGCAGGTGACTAGTTGTGAGACCTGCACAAATTACTTGCATCCCTGAACAGGTCTCACAACTAGTCACTGACAGAGTTGGGATTCCAACCCAGGTTTGTCTGGTTCCAAAGCCCAGATTCTTAAAATTATAATTATACAAATTAGAGGCCAGGCACAGTGGCTTATGCCTATAATCCCAGCACTTTGAGAGGCTAAGACAGAGGATCTCTTGAGCCCACGTGTTCGAGACCAGCCTAGGCAACATAGTGAGAACTTGTCTCTACAAAAAAAATTTTTTTTTAATTAGCTGGGTAAGATGGCACATGTTTACAGTCCTAGCTATTCAGGAGGCTGAGGCAGAAGGACTGCCTGAGCCCAGGAGGTTGAAGTTGTGCTGAGCCATGATGGAGCCATTGCATTCTAGCCTGGGTGACAGTGTGAGACCCTGATTCAAAATATAATAATAATTATTATTATTATACAAATTAGGAGAGAGCACAATGAAAGTGTGGTCAATTCTTTTTGTTGTTGTTGTTTATTAGTTTTTATTTCTCTGCAATCCAACTAGACGTGGAAGGGAATAAGGAAAATATGGAACCCAAAGAATTGTAGCAAGAGCACAAAGATTATAGGGATACTGCGAGCAAATGGGATGGAGAGGGTGCTCTCCTGAGCTACAGAAGGAATGATCTGGTAGTTTAAGATAAAAACAAGTCAAATTTATTAGAGTTGTCCATAGTCAGCAATGGTGATCTTCTTGCTGGTCTTGCCATTCTTGGACCCAAAGCCCTCCGTGGCTTGCACTTTCATGCCCTCTTTCACCTTGCCAAAAACCACATGCTTGCCATCCAATCATTTAGTCTTAGTAGTGCAGATGAAAAACTGGGAACCGTTTGTGTTGGGTCCAGTATTTGCTATGGACAAGATGCCAGGACCTGTATGCTTCAAGATGAAGTTTTCATCATCAAATTTCTCCCCATAGGTGGACCTGCTGCCAGTGCCGTTATGGCGTGTAAAGTCACCCCCCGGGCACATAAACCCTGGAATAATTCTGTGAAAGCAGGAACCCTTATAACCGAATCCTTTCTCTCCAGTGCTCAGAGCATGAAATTTTTCTGCTATCTTTGGAACTTTGTCTGCAAATAGCTCGAAGGAGACGCAGCCCAAGGGCTCGCTGTCGACGGGGATGTCGAAGAACACGGTGGGGTTGACCATGGCTGATGGGAAAAGGCTCAAAACGGCGGCATCTGCAAACCCAAGTGTGGTCAATTCTATTCGGGAAGGCCAAATAAGACTTCATAAAGATGCTCCTTATGAGATGTTGAGGAATGAATTTATTTGTAAAGACTAATGATATCACTTTATATTTCACAGCAGTTTTTGCTTTCCAAAGTAGAATGGCAGGACAGATTTTTGCAGTCTGAGCAAATATTATCTTTCTCACTTTTCAAAGTACTTTGAATTTCCATGATCTTCTATCATGTAAATGTGAGTATCTATGGCCAGTGTTGTCTTCTTGGATGAGTTATGCAGTCACACCGGACCTCACACTTAGGAGGACTCTGGGTTTAATGCTTTGTGGTTTTGGACTTCAACATCTTAATACATTTATCTTTCAACTTGTGTTTGTTGTTGTTGTTGGAGTTGGAGTCTCACTCTGTAGCCCAGGCTGGAGTGAAGTGGCACACTCACGGTCACCGCAGCCTTGACATGCTGGGCTCAGGCAGTCCTACCACCTCAGCCTTCTAAGTAACTGGAACTACAGGCATGAACCACCATGCCCGGCTAATTTTTTTTCTTGAGTCAGAGTCTTAACTGTCACCCAGGCTGGAGGGCAGTGGCATGCTCACAGCCACCACAGCTTCAACCTGCTGTGCTCAGATGATCCTTCTGCCTCAGCCTTCCAAGTAGCCAGAACTACAGGTGCGTGCTACCAGGCCTGGATAATTTTTCTTGATTTTTTGTAGAGATGAGGTCTTGCCAAGTTGCCCAGGCTGGTCCCGAAACCAGAGGCTCAGGCAATCCTCTCAACTCGACCTCCCAAAGTGCTGGGATTACAGGCATGAGTCACCATGTCGAGTCAATTTTTTGATTTATTGTAGAGATGAGTTCTTGCTAAGTTGCCCAGGCTGTTCTGGAACCCATTGAGTCCAGGCAATCCTCTCACCTCCGCCTCCCAAAGTTCTTGGATTATAGGAGTAAGCCACCCACACCCAGCTCACACTTTCTTTAAAGAACAGAAATAGGGCAGGGCTCGGTGGCTCAGCCTGTAATCCCACGCTTTGGGAGGCCAAGGTGAGTGAATTGCCTGAGCCCGCGGGTTCGAGACCCGCCTGGGCAACTTGGTGAGACCTCATCTCTACAATAAATAAAAAAATTAGCTGGGCATGGTAGCGCGCACCTGTGGTTCCGGCTACTTGAAAGGTTGAGGCGGAGGGATTGCTGGAGCCCAGCAGCGAGGCTGCGGTGGCTGGGAGCGTGCCACTGTACTCCAGTCTGGGAGACAGAGTGAGACTCCAACTCAAAAAAGAAAAAAAAAAAAAACAGAAAGAGGATGAGGACAGAGAACAAGCTAAAATCTATTTACCAGTGGTCCACTGGGACTCACCTCTTAGCTTCTCCCAATAAGACCGGAAGTTCCGAGAGCAGGGATGGTCTCCTTTATCACAAGCACCTAACCAACCACTGGACACTACAGTGTTAAGTGGGCTTTCAGTGGGGACTTGAGAAACCAGGATTCTCATCCATTACTGATGTGAGTGTAAATCGATAGGGTAAGAGGTAAGGCAATTTTGCAATGTTCGCCAAAAATTTCAGGAGTTTCACTTCTAAAAATGTATCCTACAGTTATACTCACACGTGTGAGATGACATATTTCCAAGCCTACTCACTGCAGTAATTTTTATAACAGCAGAAGACTGGGGAAAGCCTGAATGTTCATCAGTAGGGATGGGTTGAATAAATTATGAAATAGCCATGCAATGGAATACTATGCAGCTGTAAAAAAAAAAAAAAAAGAACAAGAAAATTCTTTAAGTAGAGGTTGTACAATTTGGTGAAAGGCAAATATTCTGGAGTCAGACTGCCTGGGTTCAAGTCCTGCCTCCACCAATTACTAGAGGTAGGACATTTAATGAGGCCTTTATCTTCTTGAACCTCAATTTTGTTACCTGTGAAATTGAGGGTTATGAGGATTATAATGACAACTACTGCATAGGATTAAATGAGTTAATAAAGTGTTTAGAGGGTTGGCACATATGGTATGAGAGCCACTGCAGCCTCGACCTGCTGGGTTCTGGCGATCCTTCCGCCTCAGCCTTCCAAGTAGCTGGAACTACAGGCGTGAGCTACCACGCCCGGCTGATTTTTAATTTTTATTGTAGAGATGAGGTCTCGCCAACTTGCCCAGGCGGGTCGCGAACCCGCAGGCTCAGGCAATCCACTCACCTCAGCCTCCCAAAGATGCGGGATTACAGGCTGAGCCACCGAGCCCGGCTGCCTTTGGATTTTGAACCATGAGAATTACCCAAGTCCAACAATACATGAATTTAAAAAATTTTCTTTTGCTCTCTCAAATGTAGTTTTTAATACTGATTTTGGTAAACATTTAAAATAATCTGAATTTTAATTTAAATCCAAGATTCTTAAACGAGATGTTGCTATTTTCTGTCTCTGCTTGTTTTGACATAGGTCTGCAAATCATCCCATTCAACAAGGTCTACTCCCAATACTACTGTTTTGACGGCTTCCTTAGAGACTGTTGAAACATTCTAGCCCTTTTCTCATTTCCTAAGCATCTAGGATTTGGTTTTTGTTGTTGTTGTTTTGGGTTTTTTTTTGAGTTGGAGTCTCACTGTGTCGCCCAGGCTGGAATGCAGTGACACTGGGTTTACAGCCATTGTAGCTTTGACCTGCTGGGTTCAGGAGATCATTCTGCTTCAGCTTTCCAAGAAGCTGGAACTATTAGGTGTATGCCACCACCTCTGGCTAATTTTTTTAATTTATTGTAGAGACGAGGTCTTTCCAAGTTGCCCAGGCTGGTCTTGACCCCTGGGCTCAGGCAATCCTCTTGCCTCTGCCTCCCAAGGTGCTGGGATTACAGGCGTGAGCCACCACATCTGGCTGCATCTAGAATTTCTTTGTGGTCTTAGCCTGTCCCCTTGAATATGTCTTGGAATAACTGGATCAGGTCCACATCTTTGTCTTCTTCCTGAGAGCAACCAGGAGCTCCTTGAGGTCAGAGGCCCCCTCGGTGATCCTTGATATTCCCTAGTCCCAAAGTGCTTTTCTCATTATAGAATGAAGAGATTATCAGATGGATAGAAAAACCTTCAGGACTTGCCTGGAAGCCTCGGGGATGAGGAAACTGTGCCCTCTACAGGAATATTTTTAAAGTGGTGACAAGGAAGGTATTCTCCCCACAGACTGGAATGTTCTCCCACTTAGCTGCTCAGAATAAAGGAAAATGATCAAGAAGGAGGCTGGACCCATTCCCTCCCTGTCCTCTATCACCAGGTTTCCTCTGGGCACACTACCTGGGCCCACAACCCCATGAAGAATGGAGTAGAAACTTGGCTTGAGCCAGCTGCTGGGCCACCTTAGAGACTATAGAACTGGATGTTCCTAGAGCTGGAGAAAAGCTCATTTTGAAGAGTGTGTTGCAAGGCCCAGTGAAGTGAAACACCTCACCAAAGATCACACAGCTGGTCAGGTGGTGTTAAAGAACACTAATTCTAGCCGGGCTCGGTGGCTCAGCCTGTAATCCCACGCATTGGGAGGCCAAGGTGAGTGGATTGCCTGAGCCCACGGGTTCGAGACCCACCTGGGCAGCGAGACCTCATCTCTACAATAAGTCAAAAAATCAGCCGGGTGTGGGAGCGCATGCCTGTAATTCCGGCTACTTGGAAGGCTGAGGTGGAAGGATCGCCAGAGCCCAGCAGGTTGAGGCTGCGGTGGCCGGGAGCGGCCACTGCACTCCAGTCTGGGCGACAGAGTGAGACTCCAACTCCAAAAAAAAAAAAAAAAGACACTAATTCTAAGCCACAGCAGTTTGATTTAGACAACCTCATCTGGTAATTTTTTGAATTTCACCGTTATCAATTCAAGTTTTATAAACCAATCATGCTTTATTTTGAGCTCCTTTCTGTGTTCCCTGCCCCTTACTCTCTGGTCTGAATTGAAGGCTCTCAAAGTGCACAAAGGCCCTGTCTGGGGTGGGGTGGGTGGTGCTGCCCAGCTCCCTGACCTGGGTCCCAGGACTTGGGCTCGTCTGTTCCTTGGCAGGGAAAGTGTTTGGCTCAGAGGGTGCTAACTCAGGCCTACAGTTCCTCCTTCCTGCTCCCGCGCAGCTCACTGGCCTGGTGATTCCTCAGAGATGCAGTCAAGTCGTTCCTCATCCCTTGGGCAGCGTATGTCATATTGTATCCTTGCACAAGTTTGTCCGTTTCCTCAGCTAGACAGCACCTTGGTTCTCCCAATTACTTTGTGTGTCACTTGAGAGTCACGGAGAACTTGGGAGACCTAGGAGTAAGCTCTCCAGCATCTGGAAAGGCCATGACTCCAGTTCAACTACTCTATACCACACACACATGTGTGTTGGGGGTGGCAGGGTGCGGTGGAAGGTGTCAGCAGAGATACTATACTCCACAACTCCCAGACAGAGCTGCCAGACTCAGGCCCACTCTTCTCTCAGATCCCCAAAATGATCAGGAAACTGTGGGGCACTAAGTGCATGGAACTGACTTGCTTCTCACTGCTTTCTCTTCAGAGCTGGCTCTTTCCCCAGCTCAGAGCCCTCATGGGGTGTGTGTGTGTTGGGAGGGAAGGAAAGTTAGAGGGGGAGGAAGCAGCAGCCAGGAAAACCTGTTATGTTGGTTGGCTCCCCATTTAAATTTCTCTTGACTCATTCCAGGATAATAGAAGTCGTCAAGATCTGGCTTCTGATTCAGGGATGATCTCCAAGAGAGAAATGAAAAAACTTGTTGATGACGTCTCAAATTATTAAGATTGGCACAATTCAGTGTTTTACATGCCGTCCAATCATATGAAGGCTGAGCATCACAAAATAAAAATAATGCGTTATTCCTTCTCAATTTCTTTTTTTTGTTTTTGAGTCAGAGTCTCACTTTGTCGCCCAGGCTGAAGTGCAGTGGCACGCTCACAGCCACTGCAGCCTTGACCTGCTGGGCTCAGGCGATCCTTCCACCTCAGCCTTCCAAGTAGCTGGAACTACAGGTAAGCGCTACCACATCCAGCTTATTTTTTGGTTTATTGTAGAGACAAGGTCTCGCCAAGTTGCCCAGGCTGGTCTCAAACCCCTGAGCTTAGGCAATCCTCTCACTGTGCCTGGCCCCTTCTCAATTTCAGCGGGGATCAAAGTGTTAGTGAGATCTGAGACTTCCTGGTACTGCTGAGTTGATCAGGGAAAAGGGAGAGACCTGACACATGGACTGTCTGTTCTCCAGTTTGAAGGAAGTTGGCTCTGAGACGATCTTCTCGTCGTCCCAAGTTTTTGAGGGGGCTGAGGATGGTTTGAAAATCTGGAAGAACAATGGGAGGACACCTCTTCCACAAAGGAGGGCCACCAGTGTTTGGAGACTAATGGTCTTAGAAGGTAGGAAGCTATTGCTGACTTAAGGGCCAGGATAATTTTCTCAGATAAAAACAGGCCAGGCATGCCACTCTGCTAGGATATTTGATCTTTGCTCAAAGTGCAGTCAGGCCTGTTTTGAGCTAGGCCAACCATTCCCACTCACTGAAAACCTGAAAGGCTTATTGTTTAGGTGGTTGTTAAAGAACACAGGTTATGAAAGGCTCACTGTTTCGCTTGAAAAAGTCATCTGTACCCAGGTTAAAAAACAGCAAAAAAAAATTTTTTTTAAATCCTTTTTGTCCAAAGGTGAAAAAAGAGAACATAAGGAATAGAAATCACTACTCTGTGAAGACACATCTTATTTTTTACAGAGTAACTTTTCTGCTTGAGCACTGTTAATGATTAGCCATTTCCCTGTTTCCCTCCCTACCTCCAGAACACTGAAGTCTATTCACCATTCATTTACCTGGTCTCTGGGATGGGTTCTGAGGGCAGCCAAGGAAAGCACCAAAAACGCAGCCCCAGACTCTGCAAATATCTCATATAGGTTTAAGTAGTCTGAAAAGAAGTTTTATGCCTCTGCTGAACTGGGGGCCCAGAAAGTGGGGGTGGCGGGGAATCAATTCATTTTCTTATTTCACATGAGACAACATCAACTAAAAATACCAAGAGAAACAGTTTGGAACTACATAGGTCATAGAAGTGACCCATTCATTTTTAGAAAGCAATGTCTACTCTACTTTCTTCTTTGCCTCCCAGGTGACGCCTTTCCTTACCTCAAAGGAAAGGCTCTGTCACTCTTGGTCCAAAAAGGAGTGTCTCACAGAGGCCTGTGAAGCTGAACTCAGATAGAAAGCAGGACATACAAATATGCAGAGAGGTGAGAGTGAGGACTGCTTGGAAAGTGACTATAGGTTCTAATACAAGGAAGAGTGGAAGACAAGACTGAAAGGACAGGTTGATGCTACAGTTTATGGGTCCTTGAATGCCATGTTAAGGGTTTTATGATTTATCCTTAGGAGGGGTTGTACACCCTTTTAAAATTTTTTTCACTTTTTTTTAAAAAAAGAAGTATTAAGTAGGAATTATTTAAGAATTATTCAGTAATTATGTAGAGAAAATATTACAGAAACATTAGAAACTACAGAATAGCAATTTTAATCAAATAGTAATAAAAAATCAAAACAGAAGAAGCCATAGTAATGCTACACAGGGTAACTACTGGAACATTTTGGGGAAGAATGATCTATATGTATATGCAGATACCTATATTAAAATATTAAGGGATAATATATTTTTTTTTGAGACAGGGTCTTGCTGTGTTATCCAGTACAGTCGTTTTCCAGGGTTCCCTTTTTCAGCATCTGGTCAAAACCCTGGGGTTTTAGTTACCCCACTCTGCCACATACTTCTGCTATACACACTGTACTCATGCCAGAAGCTAAGCAGTGGAAGACTGATGGGGGAAATGCCGTAAATTGTCAGTTTGATGAAACTTCAATTCTGGTCTTACCCAGAATTACCTTACCCAGAATTCCATAGTTCTCAACTTGCTGTTCCATGCATTTTACTCAGGTTTTATAGCTGCATTCATTGGAAAACACAGATTGCTTATTCCATCTTACTGGAACTGAAACTTACAAATTTGGTTTCAATAATTCAATTGAAATGAATAATTTCATTCCTCTTCTCCTTTACCATATATAATAAGCCCCTTCTTATCTTTTATGATGTATTCACAAAAGAGAAAACTTAAGAACTCATACAATTAAGAATTTTACCATTTAGAACATCTTTTTTCTTTTAGCTCATCTTTGTTCTCTTCAACTCCCAAGGCCTTTTCTTCTACCTCTTTCTCTTAGTCCAAAGAACAAACAGGAAGACAGGCAGCCTGCTCCAATGTTACTATGCGATTTTTAGGAGATAGATGGTTTTGGATTCTCTAAAAGAAAGGATTCCCTTAAGGCTGTAACGTGCTTAGATTCAGGCCTCCCTGATATCTCTCTTGGGAAAAAAAAATTAAAAGAAGGAAGCTCATCAAGTATTTCTCTGAGGCTGTCCCTTACATGAAGTGTAGGGACATTAAGTATCCTAATTTATAGGAGAGAAACACCAGACTGTACAATTGAAGAATTTAGAACTGAAAGTAACTAGATATTGTGCCCAAGATTAACAGACCTGGTTACACATTAAAATTGGAAGTATAGGTAAAATGCCTGGAGTCCGTGATATAATTAAATCAAATGCCCATAGGCCTAGTCTGGTAAACAATAGAAAATGGTGGAGGCTGTGGTAAACTGTCCAGAACAGGCTTTGTCTAAAAATTATCTAAAGGGAGTGACCTCTGCTCTAATTGCCACCATGGGATAACACAGTCTCTGTGTCATTAGATCTTCTAGTTTTTCAAGAGGAACCAAATTGGAATTTTCATGTGAAATCTTTAACACTTGTTAATAGTGTTTTGGCCATATGTGACATAGCTATATCATAGATACAGTATGCACGGTATCATTTGACTTCTGGCTTGGATGAACGTTAAATTGCAGAGTAAAGGAGATGGAATTTTTTTTTCTTCCTATCCTGACTTAGCCACTAACTTTGGAGAAATATAGCTTTGTGGGTTCTTTAAAAGGCTGATGGGTAGGCATTTAAGGTAGGCCAGGATTTGGAATGCTTAAAATTGATTTGTGTAACTTGTCTTACACACTAAAACTCTACAGAGGGTTGGCTAAAAGCACAACCATAGGAGGTACACAGCAGGTGAAAAGCTCAGGTTTTGAAGTGAACAGAATTCTAATACATAACTGATGGTCTGACCCAATTCAAGAAACTGTATCATTCAAATATTTTATTTTTTGAGTTGGAGCTCACTCTGTCACCCAGACAGGAGTACAGTGGCACGCTTCTGGCCACCGCAACCTCACCCTGCTGGGCTCTGGCGATCCTTCTGCCTCAGCCTTCCAAGTAGCCAAAACTACAGGCACGCGCTGCCACACCCAGCTAATTTTTGATTTATTGTAGAGACGAGGTCTCGCCAACTTGCCAGGGCTGGTCTCAAACTCGCGGGCTCAGGCAATCAACTTGCCTCAGCCTCCCAAAGTGCTGGGATTACAGGCTGAGCCACCAAGCCTGGCCTTTACTTTTAATCAAAGTCTCACTCTGTTGCCCAGGCTGAAGTGCAGTGGCACAATCATGGCTACTGCAGCCTCAATCAGCTGGGTTCAGGCGATCCTTCCACCTCAATCTTCCAAGTACCTAGAACTACAGGCCTATTTTTAAAAATTTATTGTAGAAAGGTCTCATCATGTTGCCCAGCCTGGTCTTGAACTCCTGGACTCAGGCAATCCTCTTGGCTCAGCCTCCCAAAGTGCTAGGATTACAGGCATGAACCACTGTGCCCTGCCTCCAATATTTATTACAGCAACAGCAAGTCACTTAACCTGAAACTCGTTTGCTCACATGCTATGAATAGCTGTCAGGAAACAATATTGTGAGGATAGATAATGGGCTGTTTAGTACAGTGTTGTAGTGTTTGAAGGCCTTTGAGTAGCAGTGACAAGGTCAGATGCTTTAGGAGGAATAGCCGTAGAGACAGGAGGCAGAAAGAAAAGCCAGACTGAAGTTTGGATACAAACAAGGTTTAGAAATAATTTTAACAAGGGAGAATCTAAAGCTTGGAAGATGGTACCCATAAAGAAAATGCTGATGACAGAAGCATGGAAAGTGCTACTTAGCAGCAGAGAAGGAATGCTGAAAGTGGTAGGAGAAAAACCAGACTTCAGTGCCCTGGAAGACAACAAGTTAAAAAGGTGTAGCAAAACCAGTACCCATTTTTCCCAAAGCCTTACTTAGGCCCCTGTTTGGCTGCCATGAAATAATTACCAACTTTCGGGCCATTTGAGTTTTACACAAATGGTCTTTTACTAGATACATGGATTATATAGTATAATAGTATTTTAAACTCAGAAAATATACCAGTGCTCGAACTTTCGAAGAGAATCTTTAAGAGTTCATTTCAAGGCAGGGTGCTGCATGGCGTGCAGGCGCAGGATGCCCCTCAGGCTGGGAAGCTAAGCAGGGTCGCTCATGGTGAGCCCTTGGATGGGATACCTGCCGCCCAAGAGTTCATTTTAATTTTAAACACGGGCAATAACTTATTTGCAAGCAACCCTCATCCATTTTATTGCTTCAGTAAACTTTTTAAAAAGACCGTTTCTTCAATTCTTTTTCTTCTTTTTTTTTGAGTTGGAGTCTCACTTGGTCGCCCAGACTGGAGTGCAGTGGCCGCTCCCGGCCACTGCAGCCTCACCTGCTGGGGTCCGGCAATCCTTCCGCCTCAGCCTTCCAAGAAGCTGGAATTACAGGCATGCGCCACCACGCCTGGCTGAGTTTTTGATTTATTGTAGAGATGAGGTCTTGCTGCCCACGCTGGTTTCGAACCCGCAGGCTCAGGCAATCCACTCACCTCGGCCTCCCAAAGGCACGGGATTACAAGCTGAGCCACTGAGCCCGGTTCAATTATTTTTCTTATAACCATTCATATTAGAAGACAGCTATAATCCTTTCTCTCTCCCACATCATCACTTGTGATTCCACCACACAGAAAAACTTTTTTTTTTTTTTTTTGAGTTGGAGTCTCACTCTGTTGCCCAGACTGGAGTGCAGTGGCCGCTCCTGGCCACTGCAGTCTCAACCTGCTGGGTTCCGGCAATCCTTCCGCCTCAGCCTTCCAAGTAGCCGGAATTACAGGTGTGTACTACCATGCTCGGCTGATTTTTTGATTTATTGTACAAATGAGGTTTCGCCACCCAGGCGGGTCTCGAACCCGTGGACTCAGGAAATCCACTCACCTCAGCCTCCAAAAGGCGCGAGATTACAGGCTGAGCCACCAAGCCCGGCTAGAATAATTTCAAACAAATTTGCTATCTTGGTCATTCTCTTTTGAGTATCTCCTGATGCTTAATGCTCAGAACCATAATTCAGATATGGTGTGACCAACGTCAAGTGTAGGACTACATTATATCTATTATTTGGACATTGCTCAGATAAAGGACACAAAGAAGCACCTTTTCTGTTAAAGGGTTCCAATGGTAGCTCACTAATTTGGCTGTGGATTGGCAATAGAGTTTTAATCTTCCGTTGGCCCCCTCCACTGTGTATTAGCTAAAGGTAGGCCTTCTGTTTTTGTACATTATGATGCACATCAAGACTGCACTGAATAGTTTGCTTATTTTTTAACAACTCATAGCAATGTTTGAGGCAAATTGCAATCTCATTAGGAACCCATCATACTGCATTATCCTGTAATTCCACAATAGGGCTCATATTTATGCAAGCCTTAGGTATATTATCTATTTTTGCTTTCTACTTTTGAATTAATGTTCATGTGTTTTTTGAACAATTCATCAGTTCTTATGATCAACTTAATCACCTTTTCATACTTAAATTCAATAGATGATTAATTGCTGTTTTAATAAAGTATCTTACATTTAGATTACTAATACTTTTTCTCTAATATCATGTCTTACTTGGGATTATATTAGGATAAGGTGACTATAGTAGCTTTGTATTTAATACAGAATCAGCTCAAGTGATGTTCAAACATATTATTCAGGATTTAAGTTAGTAATATAACCATTTTCTATTTTGAGATTTAACACCGAATATTATACTAAGATAAAGAAAAACTAAAATTTCTTAGAGTTAATCAATAGAATTTCTGAGGGAACTGGGGATATTACAATTTGTTTAGTATTCAATTAACATATTGATAATCTTCCCCACACACATACTGTGGCTGATGACAAAATACCCTTAATACAAAATACAAAATTTTAAAATGTAGCTTAGTTTAGAACTCTAGAGTATATTATGGTTACTGCTATAAAGCATGTTTATTCAAGCATGGTCCACAGATCACATGTATCAGAACCACCTAAAATTAAAGAGAAAAAAAATCTCATTTGGAAGGATACTATAGTGTTTGTTAAAAACAGTTTTTCTATGTGTTCTGATATGGAACAATCTCCAAGACTCCCCAATATACTAAATGGAAAAACAGTAAGGCTCAGAACAATGTACACAGTATGCTGTCATTTGCCTGAAGAACAAAGGATGCACACATTCATGCTAACAAGTACACAGATCATTTGGGGAATGGTATGTCAACAGTAACATTGCCTCTGGGAAGGGGAATGACATAATTGGAAGGCAAGGTAAGGTAGAATACTTTATGCTATACACTATTTTACACCTTTTATAGTATGTATATTAGCCATCCATTCAAATAAATACCTAATAGAAAGCTATCTTAAAATGCAGATTCTCAGGATTATTTTGGTCTGGCTCAGGAAAAATATTTGCAATTAGGGATTAGAAATCTTAACTTCTAAATGTTCTCCAGATGACTTATGAACACAGTCAAGTTTGATATCACTGTTATATTATCATCATCTTTGTATGACCCTAAATATTTGCCTTTTATTAGGCAAAAAAGTTAAATAAAATAACTCTGTCAAATTCAGTATTTTAAAAAAATGGGTCCATTAAGGGAATTTATAACTTAAATTCATAACATATATTAACAACTTAACATGACCATACAAGATTTTTCTAATTAAGTAGGAAAAAACAATTCACAACACTAATTTGAAATCAGAGCTCCTTTCCTATGTTGTTTATGCAATTTTGTATTTTTAATTTTAGCTAATTCAAAGAAATAGAAGAATCGTAAGTGATTTAGAAAACAAACCAAATTTGGAATGCATTATATAACTGGGGAGAGTGAAAAAGAATCAATTTGTTTTATTTGGTTTATCCTTCAATTATAACATAAGTAAGCACTAGTAACATGGAAAGTCAGTCTGGAATGCAGAGTAACTGATATGTAAATCAGTTGCCCAAACAACTGGTTCAAAATGTATCAGTAGGGTGATGACTAGTGGATTTGATAGTGATCTTAAGAGTTTTGTTTTTTTTGGCTTGGGGGGGGTCAGAGTCTCACTGTTACCTAGGCTGGAATGCAGTGGCATACTCAAGGTGACTGTGGCCTCTACCTGCTGGGCTCAGGCAATTCCTCCACCTCAGCCTTCCAAGTAGCTGGAACTACAGGCATGCACCACCACACCCGGCTAATCTTTTGATTTATTGTAGAGACGAGGTCTCACGACTTTGCCCACACTGGTCTGGTATCCGTGGACTCAGGCAATCCTCTCGCCTTGTTCTCCTAAAGTGCTGAGATTACAGGCATGAGCTACCATGCCTGGCTAGTTCTACGAACTGTCAAGGCGAGGTATGATGGCCCACGTCTATAATCCTGCACTTTAGGAGGCCACGGTGAGAGGACTGCCTGAATCCACAGGTTCGAGACCAGCCTGGGCAACTTTGTGAGACCTCATCTCTACAATAAATCAAAAAATTAGCTGGGTATGGTGGCACGAGCCTGTGGTTCCAACTTCTTGGAAGGTTGAGGTGGAAGGATCATCTGAGCCCAGTAGGTCAAGGTTGCGGTGGCTCTGAGCGTACTACTGCACTCCATCCTGGTCAACAGAGATTCCAACTCAAAACAATAAAAACTGTCAAAATAGAAGAAATGATACTAATGAATATCCAAGTTATTCTTTCATACAAGATGGTTAATGTGGGTCTAGCCACAGCTATGAAAACAAGCTATGTACAAAATATATATGGAAATAATTATTTTAGTAAAAACCTTAAATGGTACCAATTGTATTTCTAGATGAAGACACTCAAACCAATGCAAAATTTTGAAACGTGGGCATAAAATATTTCTTGAACATAACTGGAAGGGGGCATCCTGGCAAAGTGCTGATCACGAACTTTGAAACTGGCACTTAAATAGTGACATAAATAAGATATAAGATCTTTATTTAGCCACTCTGGGCTTCAGTTTTCTTATCTGAAAATAAGAACTAAAACACCACTACTTGTTATTGTTTTGACAGTTTCAAATGGGAAAAAGTATTTAAAAAAACCTAGCACAGTGCTTGTAATAAATGTGCAATAAAGGTAAGTTCCCCTCCTTCCCTCTTGAGAAAACTGTGAGAAAAATTCTAAAATTTTTCTGGATGACTAAATACTCAAAAGGAGAGTAAAATGAAATCCAGAAAGATTAAAACTATAAAAAGGGGGGGGGGGGAGAAGAAAGGCTTGCTTAAGTTATACAGCTAGTACAGGTTGAGTATCCCTTAGCCACAATGCTTAGAACCAAAATTTTAGATTTTTTTCAGACTTTGGAGCATCCCTAATCCCAAAACCTGAAATGCTCCAATGAGCATATCCTTTGAGTATCATGCTGGTGCTCAGAAACACTTGAAATTTTCAGATTAGAGATATTCAACATTCACATGACAAATCTGAGAGAAAAGCCTAAGTCTCTTGTTCCATTTCCCCAGTGGTCTCCTATGGTTTCCTGCCCCCCCCCAAGAGTCTGGGGGAAGGAAGATTCTGACCCTGCAAAGAAACTGAATCAACATGGTATTGAATTAAAAAATTTTCTAAAAATTACATGCTCGGGCAACAAACATTTGTCAAGAATAATAAGATGTATTACCCAATAAATTTGAATATGGTTTTACTGAAGCATAAATCGTTTCAAAGCAAAAGTAGTTTATGATGTCAATACTAATATAATACATTTAAGTCATTATATGAATTTAAGTTTTTATTTGTGTATTTCACTGTAGTGCTGTGACAACAAAATGACATTTGTGTACCAGAGCATACATACATCAACAGCAAGATGTAACTTTTCATTACACCACTGCTAGAATATTCAGCTTTGTGTAGGAGACATAAGCATGTAAGATGGCCACACCAAATAATTTTCTGTTTTTTTCCTTAATCTTAATTTTTTAAATCAACCTCACTGTTAATAGAACTGTATATTATGTGGGTAATGGGGTGTGTGGGGGAGATCATTCAACTATGTTATACTGTAATAGCTGCTAGAGTAATCTCACACACACCAATAAGGAACTGTCACCATAATCAAGGGCTAGTTACTGTTGTTAGTTGCACAACGATAAAGTTCTTTTGAAATACTGGTTAGCCCACTTATATGTGAAAAATGCCCTTTCCACTTATACACAAGAAAAAAATATTCAGAAAGTTATTTTTGGCCTTGCTATGTCAAAAAGTCAACTGTACAAAGATCTACGTGTTAAACCTAAAATTATAATTTTTAAAAGTCTATTAAAAACAAAAATGTCATGCACTTTTATCAATTATGCAGAGGCTTTAAAACTGTTGCAAGACCATATAGTATATATTAGCTTTTATACTGCTAAAGCACAACTAACAGCAAACTTGATTAGATTAACAGAAATCTGTCTTAATTACACCTTTATATATCACACTAGAGACAAATGCCACAAGATCTGCAGAAACATTCAGTTCTGAGCACTCAAATGGCAGGATAACTCTTTGTGTTGTAATCCTTCACATATAGAATAACAACAACAACAAAAAATTCTGCAGTCTCACGTTACAAAAAAACGTACTGCTGTAAAATATTAAGGAGTAAAGGATATCTATAACACAAAGTAACTTACAACTAGTGTCAAAAAGCAAACAAAACCTCTAAATAAAAATATCAAAATACACAGAGCAACTGAAGCACAAGTCCTGCATTAAATACAGTAAAGATTTAATAAGACAATGCATTAGAGTTAATAAAAGACACAAAAATGGGGGTGAGGTTAGAGCTAGGGCAACCAGAAAATAAAACCAAAATAATTGGGAAAAATATCAGAACCACTGTTTTTCCCCTAGTCGGAGCACAATTTTGTTTTTTTTTTTTGGTGTCTTTCCATTCATATAATACCTAATACTGTACATTTCGTTTTTAATGTCATAGAAAAACTTGGTTCTCCCATGAAATTCTTTAAATTCTTGATAAATTTTTCAAAGTAGACATTATTATGAATGAAAAACAGCCAACAAACGGGCACCTGTTGTTTTTAACACTGAAGAGTTACAGAAGCTTTTTAAAAGTTATCATAATCTTTTTTGTCTTTTTTCCCCTCAGCTTCAAATCCATCAACTCCATCGCTATCCCTTCTTCGTTTCCTGTTGTTGTGGATGTTAAAACGTTGGCTCATTTGGGGTAATGGATCCATGCCTAGAACTTTGTGTATCTGGCGGAATGCAAGGAGTCTCAAGGCAAACTGCAAGAAAAAGTCAAAATTTAGAGTTAATTAAAAAATGCAAAATAGTAATAATAATTATTATTATTATTGAGTTGGAGTCTCACTCTGTCGCCCAGACTGGAGTGCAGTGGCACGCTCCCGGTCACCACAGCCTCGACCTGCTGGGCTCCAGCGATCCATCCGCCCCAGCCTTCCAAGTAGCTGAAATTACAGGCGCGCACTACCACGCCCAGCTCATTTTGATTTATTGTAGAGATGAGGTCTTGCCAAGTTGCCCAGGCAGGTCTTTAACCCGCGGGCTCAGGCAATCCACTCACCTCAGCCTCCCAAAGCGCAGGATTACAGGCTGAGCCACTGAGTCCAGCTTATTTTTACCATTCCCTTATATAACAATGTAAAAGTGCA
Source organism: Carlito syrichta (assembly GCF_000164805.1). NCBI lineage: Eukaryota > Metazoa > Chordata > Mammalia > Primates > Tarsiidae > Carlito > Carlito syrichta. The sequence continues at coordinate 284,049 of NW_007246938.1, forward strand.
TGTTTAATGAAAGATGTTGAATGAATGTTGAATGAATTAGTTTCACAACTGAAATAATCTGGATGTTCTTGATGCTTTTGTTTCTAGGTTTTTCTGTGTTGTGCTGTGTTGTTTTCTAAAGCAGTAAGTTAAAAATCTTTAAATATAGGAAAAATCTTTAGTACACAACACCATCCTGAAACAATATACAGCAAAAGAGCCCTTCATTTGTTCATATCCACATATTTTCCTACCTTTTTCTCAGATATACACACGCACTGGGCTCAGGCACAGATTACACACACATACACCGCCCCAATTTCAAAGAGAGGTTCACACCTTAACTCTTTTTTTTTGAGTAGGAGTCTCATTCTGTTGCCCAGGCTGGAATACAGTGGCACGCTTACAGCCATCACAGCATTGACCTGATAGTCTCAGGTGATCCTTCTGCCTCAGCCTTCCAAGTAGCTGAACTACAGGCAACGCCCAGCTAATTTTTCTTGATTTATTGTAGAGATGAGGTCTCAGCAAGTTGTCCAGGCTGATCTCGAACCCCTGGGCTCAGGCAATCATCTTGCCTTGGCCTCCCAAAGTGCTGGGATTACAGGCTTGAGCCACAGCTCCCAGCCCTAACTCTTCCCCCTCCCCCATTTAACCATTCATTCATTCATATGTTTGCTCATTTAACAGATACCTAAATAAGCCCTTAGTATCACTGAGTGCAAATGATAAGCCAAGTTTTCGCTTTCACAGGCTTACCAGTTAGTGGAAATAGGAGACAAGGAAAAAAATCACAAATTATGAGAAGTGACATGAAAAACATAAGCAGGATATTTACTGAAAACAAACAAACAAAAAAGGGAGCTACCTGCTTTAATAGAGTGGTTGGTGATGGCCTCCCTAGTCATTCAGTAGAGAGAATATAATTTAGGAACTGCAATTATACTCATGTAGATATTCCAAACTTATTTTATTTTATTTATTTATTTATTTTTTTGAGTTGGAGTCTCACTCTATCGCCCAGACTGGAGTGCAGTGGCTGCTTCGACCTGCTGGGCTCCGGCGATCCTTCTGCCTCAGCCTTCCAAGTAGCCGGAATTACAGGCATGTGCTACCATGCCCGGTTGATTTTTTGATTTATTGTAGAGGTGAGGTCTCACCTGCCCAGGCGGGTCTCGAACCTGCGGACTCAGGCAATCCACTCACCTCAGCCTCCCAAAGGCGTGGGATTACAGGCTGAGCCACCGAGCCCGGCTTTCCAAACTTATTTAACTAATTTCCTACTGGTAAATGTTAGGTTGGGTCCAATATTTTAATTATGCTACAGTGAATGCCTGCATAAAGTACACTTATGCAACAAGTTCTATAGAAGAAACTTTAAAGCAGTGGAACTGTTCAACATGTAAAATAGGTAAATATAAAAAATGGAGCTCCAAGGCTGGGCTTGGTGGCTCAGCCTATAATCCCAGCACTTTGGGAGACCGAAGCGAGAGGATTGCCTGAGCCCGTGGGTTCGAGATCCACCCCGACAACTTGGTGAGACCTCGTCTCTACAATAAAATAAAAAAACTAGCCGGACGTGGTAGCACGCGCCTGTAGTTCCAGCTACTTGGAAGGCTGAGGCAGAAGGATCGCTGGAGCCCAGCAGGTCGAGGTTGCGGTGGCCGGGAGTGTGCCACTGCATTCCAGTCTGGGCGACAGAGTGAGACTACAACTCAAAAAAACCCCCCAAAAAACCAATGGAGTTCCAAAAAATTTATACGATTAATTTAATATATTCACTAGTAATACGTATGCAAGTCAGCATCCCTATTCTCACGAGTATGATGGGTAAAACAATACCTAATTGTTAGTTATAACTTGTATTTTTAAATCAGTGAGGTTGAGCATATTTTTATTGGTTTATTTGCCTTAGATACTATGCAAAGATTCCAATGATAATCCTTTAATGACTTCCTATATTTACATCTTGCTTAAGATCTTTCTTATATAAAAAATTATATTTCTCTTAATACTTTGATAATTTGTTTATGTGTCTCCTAAAGTCATTCAGAGTTTATTTGTATATATTTAAAGTTTAATTTTTTCCTCAAATAATTAGCCAACTGTCTCAATACAATTTTGCTGATGATTCAATCTTCTTTTACTGATTTGAAGTTTTAGTTTTGTTATACATTAATTTCCATTTATTTATTTATTCATTTATTTATTTATTTAGAGTTGGAGTCTCACCCTGTTACCCAGACTGGAGTGCAATGGCCGCTTCCGGCCACCGCAGCCTCGACCTGCTGGGCTCTGGCCATCCTTCCGCCTCAGCCTTCCAAGTAGCTGGAACTAGAGGCATGCGCTACCCCATCTGGCTAATTTTTGATTTATTGTAGAGATGAGGTCTCGCTAAGTTGCCCAGGCGGGTCTCGAACCCGCAGGCTCAGGCAATCCACTCACCTCAGCCTCCCAAAAGCCAGGATTACAGGCTGAGCCACCGAGCCCGGCTAATTTCCTTATATTTAAATGGTACATTTCAGGGTCTTTCAGTCCAAAGGTTTAAATGTCTAGTTCTGTGCCATAACTATGCTGTTTAAACTATGTTGCTTTGGAGGATGTTTTGATATTGGCAGAGTCAAACTTTTCTCATAAAGTCTCTTGTACTTCTAATCCAAATGAAGAGAACAATCAATTTTTGAAGCTCTATCCTCCTCTCCCTCTGGAATTTTGATTTACTCCTTTAAAAAAAAACCAAACAACTATTATTATTGTTTTATTATAGTGACAGGGTCTCCAGGCTGGTTTCAAATTCCTGGGCTTAAGAGATCCTCCCACCTACACCTCCCAAAGCACTGGGAATGCAGGCATGAACCACCACACCAGGTCTGGTTTACTTCTGAACGTTTTTTTTTTTTAAGGTAAAAAAAGGTGGGGAAGTAGGTTCACACCAAATGTTAATTAATTCCTAGGCTCAACCCTCTTGCCTTAAGGGCATATCAAGCTATCAGATTTTACACTGTTGCTTTCTAAGGTAAGGAACTTTGGTACTGAACCATATCATCTTACCTTGTGCTTTTACATCATTTTTTCTTTTACTAAAAGTCTTTTTTTTGAGTAGGAGTCTCACATTATCGCCCAGGCTAAAGGGCGATACACACTCATGGCTACTGCAGCCTTGACCGGCTAGGCTCAGGTGATCCTTACACATCAGCCTTCCAAGTAGCTGGAACTACAGGTGCATGTCACCACACCCAGCTAGTTTTTCTATTTATTGTAGAGACAAGGTCTTGCCAAGTTGCCCATACTGGTCTTGAACCCTTGGACTCAGACAATCCTCTTGCCTCCGCCTCCCAAAGTTCTGGAATTACAGGTGTAAGCCACCATACCCAGCTCTTTAAAAAAATTCTAAAGCTTACAGATGATACTAATATCTATTTAAATGGGCTGTTGATTAGCTTTCAGCCAGAAGGATTTGGTATTCACTACAAGCAATCTTAAAAATAAACTAGCTATACTGATACCGTAGCTAGTTTTTGGTGAGTCCAAAATGCTCCCTAACTATAGACAATACCAAAATGATCCTTTGTTTAGAATACACACACAAAAGTACTTTCTGATTGGGTTTGGTGGCTCGTAAGTATAGTCCCCGTGCTTTGTGAGGCTGAGGTTAGTGGATAACTTGATGCCAGCCTGGGCAACATAGCAAGACCTCATCTCTAAATATATATATTTTAAAATTATTTAAAGGAAAAAAGTACTTTCCATTAATGCAGAAAAAAGTTGAACTGCAAAACCAAAATAATGCTAGATAACTTATGAGTCTATGTTGACACAAAATCGTATTTCGACTACAATATTAGGGATGTTTGCCAGTACTGGGTGTTGCTCTAACTCATTTAAGCTTAAGGCTTTTAACTTCCCAAGGTGAGAACTAGGAATATTTATCATAACAATATACTAATTCTTTATTGAAGAAAATTTATGAAAGATCTTTCCCAAAGACAACAGAATAGTGTTTTCTTCTGCATTAACAGAAAATATCCAAAGATATCTGGTATATAGTCATGAATGTGCAGCCGGGCTCAATGGCTCAGCCTGTAATTCCAGCACTTTGGGAGGCCGAGGCGAGTGGACTGCCTGAGCCTGTGGGTTTGAGACCAGCCGGGGCAACTTGACGAGACCTCATCTCTACAATAAAATAATGTTAACACATTTCTACCACAGGGACACAGATATTCCTACTGATCATCAGTCTTGTTCTGCTGCCCTGGCTGGTGTACAGTGGCATGATCACAGTTCACTGAAGTTTCAAACACCTGGGGCTCAAGTGACCATCCCACCTCAATCTACCAGAGTAGCTGGGACTACAGGCCCAGCTAATTTTAAAAATATATATTTTTTTTTGGTAGAGTAGGGATCTTGCTGTGTTACCCAGGCTGGTCTTGAACTCTTCGCCTCAAGCAATCCTTCCACCTTGGCCTTCCAAAGTGGTGAGATTACAGGCAAGAACCACAGCACCTGGCCAAGGCGTTTCTAAATAACTAAAACCAAGAAAGGCCAGGCTCGGTGGCTCATCCTGTAATCCCGTGCTTTGGGAGGCCGAGGTGAGTGAATTGCCTGAGCCCCCGGGCTCGAGACCTGCCCGGGCAACTTGGCGAGACCTCATCTCTACAATAAATCAAAAAAATTAGCTGGGCGTAGTAGTGCGCGCCTGTAGTTCCAGCTACTGGGAAGGCTGAGGCGGAAGGATTGCCGGAGCCCAGCAGGTCGAGGCTGTGGTGGCCAGGAGCGGCCACTGCACTCCAGTCTGGGCAACTGAGTGAGACTCTAACTCAAAAAAAAACAAAAAACAAACCAAGAAAGCATTTAAAGCTTGAGAGAGCAGTCTATAATCTCATTCTTCATGTGGGGTTTCTAGGTATTTCTAACGTAAGACAAGAAGAGAAAATTCTACCATATAATTGGCAATTATTTAGCAGCAAACCAAATTTGAGCATTGACAACAGTTATTTCCAAAGGCATCTTGGAATTTTAAAAATCATCAAGGATTTACAGTTTACTTTAAAACCCAATTCCTTTTTGGGGAGGGCTAGGGGACAAAGATTAACCCTATAAAAGTTACCTTTGTAGAGGCATGTTGATCTAGTGTACACCCACCCATGGGAATTAAAATAAACAACAAAGTCTATCTGGCAGAAGCAACTTTAACAGGATCACTGGAGAAAAGACACAGAGGTATACAAGAATAAAAAGAAACATTACAGAAGGAAAAGAGGAATCATTTCAGACAGAGAAAAGAAGAGAAACATTACCATACTATAGGATGCCAAGAAATGAACTGAAATAGACAATAGTACAATGTACAGCTTATTCACATTTCACGTTATATATGCATTCTTTCACGTGCACATTGTACATAATTCTATGCAATTTTATCATATGTGCAGTTTTATATTATGTGATCACCAATATAATCAAGATATTCAGCTGTACACTGCTGTAAGACTCCAGTCCCTCTTCCTATTCCTTAACTCTTAGAAACCACTAACCTGTTCTCTATTGCATGAAACTGTTATTTCATGAACGTTACATGAATGAATTATATGGTATGTAACCTCTTTACTTTTTTTCTTTTTTTGAGTTGGGGTTTCACTCTATAGCCCAGGATGGAGTGCAGTGGCACAATAATGGCTCACCACAGCATTGAACTCCTGGGCTCAAATGATCCTTCCATCTCAACCTCCAGAATAGCTGATATTACAGGTACACACCACCATGTCCAACTAATTTTTTGTAGAGATAAGGTCTCACTATGTTGCCCAGTCTAGTCTTTAATTACTGGGCTCAAGCAGTCCTCCTACCTTGGCCTCCCAAAGTGCTGAAATTATTGGGCGTGAGCTACGTGCCTATCACGCCTTTATTTTTAATAAAAATATCTCTATCTCTAAAACAAAGCACCTTTTTTTTGAGTTGGAGTCTCACTCTGTCGCCCAGACCCTCCGCCTCAGCCTTCCGAGTTGCTGGAATTACAGGCATACGCTACCATGCTCGGCTGATTTTTTGATTTTTATTGTAGAGATGAGGTCTCTCCAGGTTGTCCAGGCTAGTCTCGAACCCGCGGACTCAGGCAATCCACTCACCTCAGCCTCCCAAGGTGCGGGATTACAGGCTGAGCCACCAAGCCCAGCTGACAAAGCACTTTCTTTGAGGTCGCATTAAAAAAAATTTTTTGAATTGTGAATTCTGTTAGTTTTCAAAGTACCTGCTCCTAAGTCCTACTTTTCTTTTCCCTTAAATTTATAACAAATTCCTTCTTTAAGACCAAAGGAAAGAAAAGACACTTAGGACAACTATCTTCTCTAGAAAATTAAACCAAAAAAGGGGACAAAATAAAATCTGCCTAATACATAAGAATTAGTCATCTTGTGAGTCTATGATAGTCATAGTGTTCTATTACTATCGCCTCTCCCCCAATATACTTTCTGGCTTAACAATTTAATCCTCACAACTTCCAAATGACAAATTATCCTTACCAAAACAAAATAAATCAAGACAGTATACCTGACAACTCTCAGCCACCTTAGAGTAGATTTGTTTAGGCTAGTTTGGGAGGCCAAGGCAGGAAGATCGCTTGAGCCCAGGAGTTCGAAACCAGCTTAGGAAACATAGTGAGACCTCATCTCTACAAAAAATTAGCTGGGCATGGTGATGCGCACCTGTAGTCCCACCTACTTGTGAGGCTGAGGAAGAAGGAATATCCACGTTCAGGAGGTCGAGGCTGTGGTGAGCCGTGATCCACACCACTGCAATCCAGTCTGAGTGACAGAGTGAGACCCCAACAACAACAAAAGGAAACCTACAGCAATTTCAGATTATTTTTCATTCATTTATCAGGTTCACATTTTTCTTCTTTTTTATAATTATTCTTCCAACAGGACTGATATGATGATAATACTAGGCAATATTTATGATCTTTCCATATACCAGGTACTAGTATAGTTTACACATATTAACTCATTTAATCTTCCCAGTGATCCTGTTTGGGACAGATAATGCTTTTATCCCCATTTTATAGATCAGATGGCAGAGCTGGTATTCAAACCCAGGGGGTCAGATTCCAGAGCCCATACTTTATTATAATGCACAATGGTAGAAAAGGCTAAATTATAACCATAAGGACAATAAACACAACAGCATATTATTTATGTACAGAGTACATAAGAATTTCTGCTAATCTAGATAAATGACCCAGTACCCAGATTTAATGAGATACTTTTACATTATATAATATACTTAATTAGAAACACCCACATGATTAAATAACAAATTTTAAAATTCTGTTGGTAAAATCTAGAAGCCTTTTTTTTTTTTTTTTTTTT